>NW_009726833.1:0-17161 GCF_000703405.1 Apaloderma vittatum
TAATAATAATAATAATAATAATAATGATAAAAAGAATAATAAGATTGGTATCCAAAGCTAATTTTCCACCAGGGAAAATAAAATAAAATAGAACAGGATTTTTTTATTTTTTAGCAATTTTGGGTACCATGAGTGAAAATGAACAGAACATTTAGACCTGTATTTTTCAGGAAACAGGCATAAATTAGGAGCCTAAAATCAGAATTAGAGACCTTAGTGTTTTATTTGATGTGAGTCTATAGACATAAAACCATAAACAGACAATTGCAGAGACTGTCCTGATTCTGAGCTAGGGATCTTTACCTATGCAGGCTTCGCTGGTCTTACTGGACTTTAAGCATCCTGAGAAAATAGCATGGTCAAACTGAAGCACTTTGAGAAGGTGCCTACGGCTGCCTTGACCACTGTCATCTCAACACAGCCCTGGTCCCCACTGTCTGATTGAGCTCAATCTAATTCTAAGCCTTGTTTAATAATAAACCCTGATTTATTGTATTTTATTCCCATAGGCCTGTTATCTCTACAGGCTTGCACACTGCAAGGTCCTCCCAGCATGCTGTTGGTTTTCACCCAGCTATAACTGGCAGCAAGCTTACAGAGCTGGGAGAATTAATCTGCTCCTTGGTTATTGGCTCTGCCTTCTAATTCCCTTCTGTGAACTGGTCCCTGACTTGGATTCAGGCCACAGCTCAGTACAAATGGGAATGAAGAATCTTAACAAAATGCTTCCTTTTGACATGACAGGCTTCTTAACTCCTTCTGCATCCACCAATTTTTAATTTAAGTGAAAGTGGGGACTTGCCATCTAGTCTCAGCTCTTGGGAGACTTTTAAAAAAGGTGGTTGTTATTAATATTAATATTATCATCATCATCATCATCATCATCATCATCATCATCATCGTCATCATCATCTAGCTTTCCTTCCATGCCTTCTTTGGTTATCTTAGAGCTCTATGTTGCTAGTAATTATGAAGTCATGGTTATTGCAAAATGTAGTTGTTGGGTTTTTTTGGTTTCCGTTTGAACCCTGTTGGAAAATTGGGTGAAAACTGCCTTTTCTCACAGCAAGGGACTGGATGGGCTCCTTGGGATGGATCTGTGCAAGGTGCTCCCATCTCTGAGGCAGACACAGGCATAGACTCACCTCCTCAGGACACTAGGCTGGCTGCAGTTTCCCCAGCCAGGACAGTGCAGCCAAGGAGAAGGTGAACTGATCATGGGTGTGTAGACCTTAGAGAAAGCCCAGGGAAAATACAGGACTAAGGCAGACTAAGTACCTGTCTACCAGCTCTAAGTACCTGTCAGCCTAGTCAGCCAATATCCAGTTTCAGAACAGTTTTTTCCTTACGGATTTCTGCACCCTGAAGACAATAACATGCAATACCAGCAGCAGAAAATTCACATCACAACAGCAACTCATAAAAATTATTCATATGGAATGAAAAATAAAAGCAATGCTGAATGGTTATTTAAAAATGCACAACATAGAAAAGCATACATATTTTCTGCTATCCAAATGCTTTGTTAAGCAAAGGAAAAAAGTATCTGCATGATACTACTGCCTGGTCTTATTCTCCTGGTACTACTAGGTCAGGACCTAATGTTCTCTGAAAGACTTTGATTAATACTATTTTATGCTTTTCAGGCAAAGATACTGCATACTACACAGTGGTCCAGTCTCCAGGCAGGTGGAAGTCCCAGACATACACATGTGCTGTAGAGCATTGCAGAGTGCTTGCTTCTCTGGGGAATCTCCTGAGTGGTAAACTCTGAGTGTCCGGGATTTTTTTTGTTTGTTTGTTTCAATACCACTAAATAAATTTAAAAATCCAACTTTTTTTTTTTTTTTTAAATGTGGGAACAAAACTTTAGTCAAAAAAAGCATTAAGGAGAAGCAAAAGGAAAAAATGCAGCTAGCATATACATAACAGTCTGTAATGCATCATTACACTAGAAATACACCCCCCTGACAGCAGCGCCATGGCTCCTTTACCTGCAAGTGACAGACCCCATCAGCTGTGTTACAGAAATAACAGGCAGGGAGAAAGATATTTTACAACAAAGTCTGGTTCCAGCGCTACTACGGTTACCGCTGAGAGAGGATGATTAATTGAACCTAGGGCTAGCAGCTCTTACGGCGGCAGCAAAGCTTTGGCAGTCTCAAGGGCAGCCGCCCAGAGTCCCAAAAAGCTATTCAAGGGGAAAAAGAAATAATGTCTCTGCCCTTTTGCGCCTGGAATCCGGATGTCTGGCAGAGGGGGCAGGGGCGGAAGGGAGTTGGAGCTCTGCATTGTCCTTCACTGCTCGCATTGCTGACACACCCCGATATCCTGCTGTGCGGATCCCTTTCGCCTGCCTGGGCTTAGCACCTTTGCCTATAGGAAGGGCTGAATGCTTTCCCACGTAGTGCCCCGGCAGCCCCCTCCCTACCGTTGCAACTGGAGAAATCTCATGTTTATGGCACTTTCTAAAACATCTAGGCTTGATGTTAATCTGCATTGTGAGCATCTGCCTAGTTTAGACCTTTTCGTTATTTGCTTTACTTGGGCACTCTCACCTTTGCACATCCACATTGTGTACTGCCACAGCCTCCTGAGTGGTTTTGCGTTGCAGGTGCTGGAGAATTGCTTACCCACCACCCACTCGTGCTTTCTCCCTCTTTCCATCCCTAGGAGCTCTGTCCTGCACAATCCTGACCAACCACAGCATCTGCTCTTCTTCGCAATCTCCCTGCTCTGCCCGGTCCCTCACCAGCATCAGTCTAGCCCTGCTCCAATTCCTGATGGTCACCAAGATGTTCATAGAATCATAGAATCATAGAACAATTCAGGTTGGAAAAGACCCTTGGGATCATCGAGTCCAACCATTGACCCTACACTACAAGTTCACCCCTAAACCATATCACCCAACACCACATCTAAGCAACACTTAAACACATCCAGGGATGGCGACTCAACCACCTCCCTCGGCAGCCTATTCCAGTGTCTGACCACTCTTTCTGTGAAGAATTTCTTCTTCCGTGAAGAATTTCTTCACGGTTCACTTCTTTGTAAATTATTTCTGAGCATTCAGGGTTTTCTAGGCAGGGATTGCAGGCTGGGAAGGCCCTGAAGGACATTTTAGTTTTGTGTATACCTCAAGTCAAGGAGACAGTCCCCATCCATACCCAGGGGTGAGTTGCACACAAAAAGACTGCCGGGGCCAGGGTTCTTTAGCTCCAGAGGCAGCATTTCACTGCTGATCAAGTTAAAACACATTTTGAACAGAAATCGTGAGAGCATATAGCAACACGGGTGGAAATGAGCTGATGTAGGTTTAGTTTCAAGCCATATTTTGTTCAGGGTTTCTAAGGAGTGGTTGCAAATACAATTCTTTGCCCTTGGCTGTGGAAGGGCTTATGAATTACACTAACCACTGCTTACAATCAAATTTTTCCCTTGCTGAGCAAGGGTGTGGGGGACAGTTTGCTAAAGAAGCACTATCAAAGTCAAAACACAATCACTCATTTTCAGTCATAGAAAAGCAATGCTGCCAATGACCCCTCAAAGGCAGGTTTTGGCTCTGTAGTTGACTGCTTCTCAAGGTGGCCGATGCAGGCTTCCCGCTGCTAGGTGTTCCAGGCAAATAGACCAAATCCCCCTTCCTAAGCATGAGATCAGCATTTTTTGATCCCACCTCATGCCCTCTCCCCAATTTGTTTGCATTTCTTACATTTGGGTTACAATGATGCCACCATCATCCCACCTAGCCATCTGCTGGTACCTGCTGGGGTGGTTTGAAATGCTGTTGAGTCTGTTTAAGATGGAAGCAGTTCTGCACAACAGTGATTGGGACATGGGCAAACACACTGTAACGCTTGCTCCTGAATGCATCCAGTCATTTAAATGAATCTCTTTGCTCCTCTGTTCTCTACATTGCTAGTTTTTCTTTTGGTTCTCTCTCTGTTACAGCATTACTCTGCAAAATTTCACATCTCTCTCTGGCCATTCATAATAGCAGTGGGCAGTGTTGGCCTGTGATTTTAAAGTCGCTGTGTGGTAACGGTAGTCAGTAAATGTCATTTTTTTTCAGTCTGTGATCTGTAGCGCCACGATGATATTTCTATATGGAGCAGTTTCAATGGCCAATTCCCTTTAATAACTATTATTTATAGAAGTCCTGCCATGACACACACTCTTTTACCCCTACTTTTTACATCTACTTTCATGTTTTTGTTAAATATGTTTTCAGGACACTCTTTTTCAGCAAACCAAACAGATATGTTACATAAATGAAAGGTGACCTTTATGCACAAGGGAAGAGTTCTTATGAATTGCAGGAAGTAATAGACTGTATGGGAAAAGCACCTCCTGACCTTTTTTTTTTATGTACAACATTTCCCCTAAACTCCGTGACTGTAAAACAGAGCTGTAAGTGCCAGTCTGTAGCAGACTCTTGAGTATTCCATATTATTCAGCTTTACACAGTTCTCTGCCTTTGTCCTTAGACAAAAGGCTGCAGTCTATTAAATTTGTCTGCTCAATTTGAAATGAAGGCCATATTAAATAGACTTCATTGTGCATGTCTATAGATAGAAAATGCTTTGGGGGTTATCAGAATGCCTGCTGCAGGCATCTACTGCTATTTGGTGTAAAGTAAATTCCTATTTAACCAGGCTCTGAAATGGAATATGACTGACAGAGCAGCATTACTCTTTCCATACCTCTATCTCCCTTATTTCATCTATTCACTGTGTTTTTCTAAAAGCCTTAAAATCCAGACTCCAGCTTCCAAGGTATTGCTCCCAGGCTCGCTCTTCTTCCTCACCAGCTCCAATACCTTCCTGATTTCCTTTTGCTCACGTATTCCTGCTTCCCAAGAATCAGGCCGTTCTCTTACGACCGCTCTGTGTTACAGACATGCATTTACTTTCAGTCACGCTATTTTCCTTCACCCTGTGATTGTTGCCTGCTGTTGCCTCCGTGTTTGGCTAAACCAGCCCAGCTCCACCTGCCAAAGCTCTATGCCAAGCATATCCTCTCCTGTCAGCTAACACAGCAGAGGTGCTCTCCCCACTCCCAGGCTGTCAGGAAAGGGCTCTCATCTATTCCTCTCTGTGGGCATTGGATACCAGGAATTGGCTCTTACTGCCTCACCCTCCCTGCTGCTGGTAACCTGTTTCACCTCCTTTTCCTCCCTCCTAAAAGCCAAATAATGTTTGAGCAAACCCTTATCTTTCCCTTTTCCCCTTATCTGTGTTGTCATGGCTGGAGCTTGTTGAAGTACCACCTTTGGGACACAGTATTTTTGGGTAGGTTAATCTTGTTTTCTCACCTAGTCCTCCCTCATGATGTGAGCAGAGAGGGAGACACAAGAACAGGCTTCACAATAAGGTATATTCACCACATATAGTCACTCGTGATGCTTGTATATTGGAAGCATGTGTCAGAGGGCTAGGATGTTTGATTCTTGGTAAGATGCTGTGCTTTCTATTGAGAATGAAATTTTCAGACAAGAATAACATTACCGAAACACCTCCAATCCCCAAAACTAGAATAATGAAAAATGAGGAATAAATAATGTGCTTCTAGTATGAAATTTGAAGGCGTGATTTTACTATTCAGCCAACACACACACGTAAGCAACAGCAAGGACAAAAGCAGTGAGGACTATTTGTGAAAATATCAAGAAGCAAGTCTGACACCTTCCAGAGGCACTGTACCATTATAATGTGCTGTCACATATCCAAAATTTTTCCTCCTTGACTCTTGCCAAGTGGTATCCTGACTATACACGTCTGTACCTGGGTCAGGTTCATGAGAACCACACATACCACTGATCACTGATTTAAGTAAATGTTCTTCATTTTTACTGTCTACTTCCCTGATGCACTAATGTGAGACAACTGAGAGAACATGGTAGTTGGTCTTGGTATATCAGATTTTCTAAAACATTTTCATATCGTCTTCTTAGTGTATACATATAAAACCCATGATTTCCTGGGCTAATTTTTCAAGGCTGCATGCTCAAAATCTACCGCTTCTAAATATGGTCTGCTCAGTAGCATTAATCTCTAGTAACAGAGTAGGGAATCAAGCCCAGAGGGACAACAGAAAATCAAGACCTTCAGATTTATTCCTCTAATCATGAAATGCTCACTTGCAAGAACCAGAAGTCTCATAAAAATTGAACCAAACCAAGCTAAATCAATTTCTGAAAAAAGTCATATGATATAAAACTGTTAAAAAGTTACTTCATTATTATGTGCTAATAACGATCTGGGGAAACGTTGCTGGAAAGCGTTGCACTCATATTACCTCAAATGATGCTTACCTTCTTCAAGTGTGGTAATTCCTATTGGATTTACTTGGTGAAGGTGTAAAAACCCCACAATTGTCTTGGTTCAGTGGATGGTCTGGTTTCTAGAAGACAAGAAGTATTGGCATGAGGCCCAGCAGGCAGAATATTTTTGCATACTTTGTGCAAAAGCACACACCTGATGCATTTATACTTTAAGTTGTAATTTCTTTCTTCGGGACTTTTCCCTCCAGGTGAAAAGTCTCCAGAGATTCTTTGTGCAGGGAACGTCATAGCTCAGAATGGCTCTTGCCATCTTGATGCTGTGTGGATGCATTAATGTGCTTTTTTTCCCTCCTGTTCAGTTTTAGCAAATTTGAACTTGATTTTTATTCAGCTCCTGAATCATTACTGTGTATTTAATTACTTTTCTCTGACTGCTTTTAGCTTTCTTCTGCATTTATGGTCAAGGCAATTAGATGCTAAACAGCATCTGCTAGAAAGAAAGGCTGCAGAAGGTACAAGAATAACTGTAAAATTCCAGCCTCTGTCCTTCTTCTGTGATAAACTGACTATGTTTAACATAAGATGACTTCTGCCAGTATAACACTCCTAGCTGAGTACAGTTCTTAATGGGCATATTTTTCATCTGAAAATGTAGGAATTAGTCCTGCTCTTGCTTACAGTATTTTAACACTATCTCCAATGTTATTCCTGCCTCTGATTTACACTTTTATCTGTAAAATCAGGTCCATAGGGATTGATTCATCCTTTCAAGATACTGCCTGTTTCCATTACACCTGTGAAAGATTTTCAGTTTAAGAAAAGGTTGACATTATTACAAGTCACACAGTTTAAGCCCCAAATTCAGCGTTATTACAATTACTTTGAGTTGTTCAATTCATTTCAGGCTAGAATAATAAGACAGGAGTTGTAATGCTCAGCAAACTGAAAACGAAAATGATCACTGAGCTCCTCCAAACCAGATCATCTAAGAGTTGCTCTCACAAAAGTCTTTTCCCATGGATCAAAATGGACGGAGAGAGAGGAAAAAAGCTCATCCAGAAGTATTTTTTCTATCTTTAAGTTATTATGTTCTCAAACTTTTCTGTTTCACTCTGCGTAGTTGCAACTCTATGTGTGTGAATGAGATAAGGCAGGGCTTCATGGAACCAGTGTTTAATTGTAGCAGCACAGAGATAGTTCACAAATCCATGGAAATTTTGCAGAATTGTTGGGAATACAGAAGTGTTTAATAAAGTTAAATACTAAATAATCACTTTGATTTTTTCAGTAATTTTTGTTTATAATTATTTTATTTCAGAATTTCCTTTAATGGTGTTTAAAACATTCAAAATATTTGAGGTAGTCAGACTCAAGCTGAAATATTTTCATTAGCCAAAAGCATTTTGTCATAACAAAGCATCCTGACTGACTTCCAGTGGTTGATTGTTGATTGTATTTTTTAATTTTCCAGAACTTTAAAAAGCTTTTTCAAACTTACACGATCTTTTAGAAATCATGAAAGAAAGGCAAAAACAATTCTCTGCTTGATGCAGGAAGAGGGATGTTTATAAGTTCTGTGAAGTTGTGGGCTCCTCGGCATGACTTTGGCAGTGAGATATCCCTGATTTTGGGACTTGGGAATTTTAACTGTTCAAGCTGTTGCTTAGTCTCACTGAAGTTCTTGAAATTTCGGGAGGTTCACCTTCAAACCCAGCTGGTGGAAGGATGCCAGTGTTGGTGGAAGAGCAGGGATGATCCAAGACCAGACGAAGGTATCCTACATGTCAGGGACCAGAACCACAAGTCTGAGAATGCTCCTACCTTTTGCCCAGGCTGTGCCCCCACCTCACCTGTAGCTCATTTTTGCAGGTATGTAGCTCATTTTACATACCCATACCAAACCTTATGATAAGGTAACCATCACCCCTCCACGCTGCTATGTGTAGAGACAGAATTAGACATGATTTTAACATTTTATTCTCATCCCATAACTACTGGCTGCATTTCCCACATCTGCATCACTTGACCAAGATGCTTCTCATGTTCCTGTTCATCCTGACCTCTCGGTCCCTACTCAAGATGCCAGTTAGCGTTGCAGCCATCAGCACATATACAGCACCTGGTATATTAGTTTTGTAGCTGCAGATACAGAGTGAGACAAGATCAATAGGAAAGGTATGGTGGCTCACCATGCCATTAAGGCCCTTAGGTTATAGTACAGCTGATCTTTCTTATGGTAAATGATCCAGATCAGGCCACAGAGACATTTCAAATTGCTTAGAGTTTATGGCACTCTGGTGTACTTATCCTTAGAAGAAGCAGCTCTGGTTCTGAATGCATTTTGCTGTGCATCTCAGAGTGCCCTGCAGAGGTAAATAGAATTAAACCAAGTTGGCATCTGGTCACGAGTGGTGTTCTCCAGGGCTCAGTACTGGGGCCAGTCCTGTTTAACATCTTTATCACTGATCTGGATGAGGGCATCAAGTGCACCCTTAATCAGTTTGCACATGACACTAAGCTGAGTGGAAGAGTTGATCTGCTTGAGAGTAGGAAGGCCCTGCAGAGGGATCTAGGCAGACTAGATTGATGGGCCAAGACCAATTGTCCGAGTTTTAGTAAGGCCAAATGCTAGGTTCTGTGCTTTGGCCTAAACAAACCCTGGCAGTGCTACAGGCTTGGGGAGGAGTGATGGAAAGCTGCTCAGCAGAGAGGAACTTGGGAGTGTTGATTGACAGCCAGCCTAATATGAGCCAGCAGTGTGCCCAGGTGGCCAAGAAGGCCAACAGCATCCTGGCCTGGATCAGGAACAGTGTGGCCAGTAAGACCAGGGAAGTGATTTCACCCCTGTACTTGGCACTGGTGAGGCCGTATCTCAAGTACTGTGTTCAGTTTTGGGCCCCTCGCTACGAGAAGGACATTGAGGCACTAGAGTGTGTCCAAAGAAGGTCAGTGAAGCTGATGAAGGGTCTAGAGCACATGTCTTATGAGGGGCAGCTGAGGGAACTGGAGTTGTTTAGCCTGGATAAAAGGAGGCTGAGGGGAGACCTTATTGGTCTCTCCAGCTACCTTAAAGGAGGTTGTAGAGACACAGGGATCAGTCTGTTCGACCAAATAGCAAGTGATAGGACAAGAGGAAATGGCCTCAAATTGTGCCAAGGGAAGTTTAGATTGGATACTAGGAAGAATTTCTTTACTAAAAGGGTTATCAGGCATTGGAACAGGTTGCCCAGGGCAGTGGTGGAGTCCCTTTCCCTGGAGGTATTTAAGAGTCTTGTTGACTTACTGCTTAGGGATATGGTTTAGTCAGGACTTGTCAGTGTTAGGTTAATGGTTGGACTCTTAAAGGTCATTTCCTCTAGCACTGCTAGAGTTACAGAAAGGACAAAGTCTCCAAAAGGGCAAGGTCACTCTTCCTACTGCTTCCTTTCCCTAGAGAAGAATGGGATGCAGCTCTCACCTTGGTTTTTAAGACTACTGGTTATTACTTTGCAGAGACCTCTGTCTCTTGTTTCCTTATCTTTGTCTGGGCTTTCTCCTCTTCTGTCACAACTGTGGTGCGAACTAGTGGATATAATGAGAATTCAACCCTTTTGAAAAGCACAACCATGTAATCCTCACACTGTCATAAGCACTCTGATGCTGGTTTCCTGCTCTCCTTCCTCCTGTCAAAACACCCCATGAAAGGCTTTTAAGCTTGGGGAGCAAAGGGTGCATGAGGACATAGCTATCCAGAATCGTTCATTTGACCAAGTGCAGAGCCATGTACATATGCAGTCATTAATGAGAAACATTATATTAGCATGACAAATGCCTCAGAGAAAACTTTAAATTTATTGCAGGTTTTTCATGGATAAATTGTGGCTTCTTTGCACAGTGTCCTCCCTCTTTAAGTCCTATTTATCTTTTCTACTGAAAAATGTGACTGGAATTTAACTTTATAAAGACAGGAAATTCTTGTATGCAGTAAAATGTCCAATGTCACTTGCTACTAGATGATAGGAAAGATGAAAATTCTGCTGAAGAGAAATAAATAACTCTTTTAACTAGCTGTTAATTTATATTCTATGCAGAACATTTTTAATACATTGACTTGGAACAGGAAAGAATTGAAATGAATCCTTATGGTACCAAAAGCTAAAAAATGGACTGACCACATGAAGGCTTTTTTTGAAAAGAAAGATGTATCCTTACACTTCTGGCAGATTATTAAATGCATGGAGTAGGAAAAAATACAGCCTTAAACTTTGCTTAGAAAGCTAGAAACATACTGCTCTGTAGTCCTATTTTTTTCCCCCCAAGAGAGCCCAGTAAACTCCTTGGATGGTTGGATTCTGAGCTTTACAAATAAAACTCACAATACAAAAATCACAAGAAGGCTCACAAGTGTTTTTCTTCATGACTACTGGGGTGGTCTCAGAAACTATGTTTTTGAGTTTTTCCACCCATAGGAGGTGGAACAGGGTGTTGAATCTTTAAGAAACAATTGTTTTCATTAAAAATGCTTGCTGAGTATTTGAGTTGAACATGCAATCTAAGAAGCAAATGACTGATTGCAATGCAAAACATATTCAGTTGAATGATTAGAAATTGCCAGTAATTTTATTGCCACATCTTTGAGAAATATGAAATCACTCATAGATGACTGGGGGTTTAATTTGCAAAGTGGAAAGCAAATTAGGACACAGAATATCTACAAAAGGGGAATAAAATTAAATCTTTCAGTCCTTTGATGTAAAAACAATAAAGTTGTCTAAAACCTGAGGATATTCACAGAAGGAAACCACTTCTGCTTTTTGAGCCTAATACAAAAACTGCTGGTGTACCTGAATGGTGGCAGCTGTATCACAGGCAGAAGGAATATGCACACCCAGTGAAAGAGGATTCATTTGCACTTATGGGATCAGCAGGGGCAAAGAAATAATTATCATTCTTTACTCAAAACGCTTCCACAAATTACATGGGAAAAAATGCAAAACTTTCTTCTCAGCATATAAGCTAGTCTCTAGGCATTGCCTTTTCCTGATGTCCTGCCTGTTCTGTACCTTCCTGCAGATGGGACATGTGAGTTCCTGAATATTTGTCACCTTTTTTGATGCTGGTGACCAGTGTACCAAGTGGACTCGATTGGGCATGGACAGTCCAGCTCTCAGAGCTCCCCATTTTCTTCTTCCTTGTACAGAGCAGTTGGATGAGAACAGTTTTGACTGTGTTCAAAAGTCTCTGTTGACTAGCCTGTAAAACAAACATAATGTATCATCATTAGATAGACCAAGAGATAGAGTCACCTATGCATATTTTTGCTACAGCAAGTATCTGGGACTACACGAGGAGAGACAGCTTAAGTATTACACCATCTAGAGCAATGCCATGCACTTTCTCTGGCACTCACAAGTTTTTATTGACAAGAGAAATAGAAAAAAAAAGGTAGTTCTACAATATTTAGGAGGCTGGGTCAAGCTTGCACAATGCTAATGCAACCTCTGACCTATGTAAAGGCCAAGAAGTTCCTGACATGATATGCGTGCTCAGGCAGGGAAGAGAGCACAGAAACATGTCTCCAGCCCTTGCTGGTGCAACACAAAGTGAGTCCTCTGGTCAATGGAGCACAAAGACTAGAGACCTTAGAGGATGCTCAGAGGGAGTGGTTGGAAAGGGGTGGGTCACTGTGCCTCCAAAGGCGATCCAGCACTGGTACTCTCTAGGATTTTATCACATCTCCCTGTGCCTACATGAGATCTGTGCGCAGCTGCACAACCCCAAGAAAGCATCTGTGGAGTTCGGGTAGGAAAGCTCTCACATGCTTTCCAGTCCTTCCTGCCTATTGTTGGTTTTCCATTACTCTGCTTCTGGATGGCCCCAAAAAACCACAAGAACTTCCTTTCTTGTAATGTTTCATCACTTTGGCCTCAAAATGAAACTAACCAAAATGAAAAACAGACAAATCAAAAAGAAATCTAGTAAACAAATAAACAACCAAACCCAAACCTTCAGAAACTTTGCAGATTTTAATTCTGTATCTGTCTTTAGCCAAGCTGTGCATTCATTCTTAGTTCTTTTCTAACCAGTCAGTTCATAAGTTCTTTGCAAGAGTAATCACATTTGCTTTCAATCCCCTAACAGTCTCTGACCTGTACTTTTGTATCACTGCCATTCGGCAGTTGCTTTGCCACTATGCTACTGCTTATTTCATGAGATGACGTCACTGGTGATTTTATGACTTAAACTTCAAGTTTTTCGTCAGCACCTAGTAAGAAATTATGACTTGTTTCTTTTTGTTTAGGATCTGGAGTACTTTTGTCACTTAGCTTGATTCTGGCATGAAGAGATTTTTTTTTCTAAATCCACTAAAAAATCTTTGTGGCTTTGCTGCCCCATTAACCTGAAAGGTCAGCCCTAAAAACTTTACTGGTACTGTGGCAAATACCATCAATCAATAATTAACACTGTTCACCTCCAATAAGTCCAAATTCCTGTATACAGAAGGCTTCTCTCGGCACGTCAGGTTTGTCAGCTTCATTTTCAGTTTGACCTGCCACTAAGTGATAGCGACAAAATCACAGCAAACGTTCTGCAACTTTTTGTATCCTAGGTATCATTTGTTCATGGTATTAATATTATAAGGACACAATGGGAAGTTAATTCAGAGAAAGTAGGAGTTTCAGAGTAGGACTGCTGGGAAGGGCCTCTGGATAATTACTTTTAATACAGATTATTGAAAAATAAGCTGTTCTGTGCCACAGGAGAGGTATTTGGGGGCATGAAAGAGGAGGTAAATGACTGTGTATGTGTAAAGGACAAGTGACTGGAGGCTGGGCAGTCAAAGTGGATTTATTCAAAGAAAAGGTACAGCCTGACAAGTTTTTGCCGCACTGCTCCCCCCGTTAATGCCAGCCTGACATGAAAGAACCAGCATTTCGGGTCTCCTCAGTGCTGGGCCTCTCCTGAAGGGCGAAGCGAGAGACAGTGAGCCCATGGCTCTGCAGGTGGATGCCCACCAGGAGAGGCCCAGGCTGGACCTTCCAGGCCCCACTCAGGCAGGACCTTGGGCAGGACTTTAACCTCAGCTCCACTGTGAAGGGAGAGCAGGCTATCCTCCTGGCCACGCCGCCGTTCCTAATCTCTCACTGCTTTATTTTTTTAGCGTCTTTGTTTTCCTTGTCCTGCTGCCAGCAGGGCAGACAGTGCAGGCAGTCAAGGAGCCGCTGCTGCTGGAGCCCTGAGGTTCACGTCATGCAGGCAGGGCTGCCGGGGCAGAGCGAGCGAGGGGGTGAGATTAGGTGAAACATTAGCCACGTCCTCTTGGCTTCCCTCCAGAGCCTTTCAATTATTTCTTTATGTGCTGCTGGTGCTCTGCTTGTTTGGCATTTAATAGGTGTGCTCTGAGAGGATTTCACAATGAGCTGCCATTTCGCCGTTCAAAACAGATGCGAGCTTATCGCCTGTGGAAATTTATGCCTCCATGAACCCCTTCCTCTACCTTCCCTTGGGGCTTGCAGCAAAGCTGCTCCAGGCAGATCAATCATGAGGACTGTGTAATAGGCTAAAAATAATGCGAGTTATAAAAGTCTGGAACGTGTTACTCATTTTGGGATTTGAAGATTCAAATGTCAGTCAATACCAATGCCTCTATTTGCTGGACAATAGTAGATAAGGGCCAGATAGTTTTCTAAGATGATTAATGTGATTTGCAATCCACTTACCTCAATGCCAGTTGCCGAACGGTTTTTCTTCTGTTTCTTAGGATGCAGGGAATGGGCAAATATTCACAACAGTTTGTCAGAAGTAGCATTTTGCCCTAGATCCAGAAAAATAAGATTGGAAGGCAGAATGAACTGTGCCTATATTGTTCCTGTCAGATGCCTGCCTAAACAGTTATTAAGGACTTGATGAAGACTCCACAAGTCCCCCAGGCAACATATTCCAGTGCTTCCTTATCCTTCCAAATGGAAAGCTTCTCTTTATCGAGATGGGAGCTTGTGCTAGGTTCCTTATCTGCCTGTCCAGCCACATAAGGGTGGAGAGGCATGTTGCAACACCACTGGTGACTTTAAGAGTGTCCTAAAGACAGCAGTTCCTTTGGGTCAGGGTGGGCATGGTGGGAAGGAATACTTTAGTGAAGTCTGGAGTGCAAATTCAGATGGCTGAAATACATCTTCTGCCGAGGATGAACAACAGAGAGGTCAGAGAAGTGAGTGAATGCAGGCATGAGCTTTCACAGGTTGTGTAAGCATGGCAGGATTGTATCTTAATTTTGTTCTGGGATTTGTAAGGTCATTGTCAAGGGAGGCTAAAGCACTGAGGATGATTTTAACAAAGTGCTATTCTTTAAAGGAACAAGGGTTCGAGTGCTTAGGGATCAAATATTTTATGTTTAATCTGTTAACACTAGTGTTAACACTATGAAAATGAGCAGAGGAATTTTTTTGGATTTGTAAGGAATAGGTAATCTTCTAACTAACTTCCAGGCACTTATCAGTACTTTTGAGTCGATTTTGCTTTTGCATCACATCCTGACAGGCATCATGCAAAGAGTAGCTTGAGAAGACAAATTTGACATGTGTGTAGCTCGCCAAGAGAGGTCACTGCAGCATCCTCAGTGGATGCATTCATGGAGGCACGAGACAACACACTCAGAAGGGTAGTCTGAGGGGGCCACTATCTCGTAGGGTTTCGATCTCGCACAGGACTCTAAACCTCAGGATTGAAGAAAACCCAGCACTCTCCTAATCATGGGAATGACCTTAATATCATGAGATGTTTAAAAAAGACTGTTGGGGTTTTTGTTTTGTTTTGTTTTCTTCTCTTGAGCATGTAAGAGGCAGACAGTGAGTGTTGCCAGTTCTTTTAGATGGACAGAGAGTGATACCCTCTTCTGTAAGAGCTCTCTCTGGCCTCCTGAGAGTAGGAAGTTTCCAGCTGGCCATCAGACTCTTAATTTCTAATGAGTTTATTCTAGATCTTACCAGTCCACATTTGCTCTCTTCTCTTGCTCAACGATTAGTTGTGCAACCTGAGGAAAAAATTGCTATTAATTCCTGAATTTCCAAGCTCAATTCTTGCACTTAAGATTTCTTACCCATCTCTTGCCCTCTCCTGCTGTTCCTGGGTTCTCTGTCCCAGGGTGGAGGAAAGGAACACTGGAGATGCTTCACTTCACTGCTACTTCTTACAGACCTGATGCTCAGGGATGGAGGGTGTAAAGGGCAGGATGACCCACTTGTCATTGACCGATATCCAGAACAAACCATCTCACATGGCCTTCTGTATAACATGGACCAAAGGGCTTCTCTGCATTTGTTGCTGTTTGAACTATTGCTTTTCTTTGAGTAAACCAGCCAAGTTTAATTAAACTATGCCCAATGATGAAGGATTGACCCTCCGCCCCATATATATTCTTCCAACAGTTAATTTCTCCTCTCTGCTGAAACCACATGCCTTATTTCTAAGACAGATTGTCTAGGCAGATGTGTGAGAGAGCCCATTTCCAAAATTTTTCTCCAAATACAGGTACTCCTAAATTACACCTGTATGACCCCTTCCCTTTGCTCTACTGAAGAGCTTCAGCTTTTGGAGACTCTTGCTGTAAGACACATCTTCCAGTCCTCAGTCATTCAGTGAACTCCTTTCTGAAACCTCTTAATCTATTAACATTCTTCTTGAATTGTACACACAAGGCCAGGACACCTTTAAACTGAGGCCAGTTACGGACTTTGTCCTTAGCATCCAGAATTCCCAAGTTCTTACACACAAAGATTCCTCTAGCCCTCTTATTGAAGCAAACATTTCCTCCTGTTGGGTTATCTGTCTTGGCCCCTCCACAGACTTGCTGCTTCTAGGGACGCTATTAACCTGTGAGGACGCCCTACAAGATTCATCCTCTGAAGAATAATTTTACTTTTGGCTGTGCTGTAGTTCATATCAAAAATCAGTTGCTTGTGTGCAGCTTGCCAACATGTCACCTTGGTCCTTCTCAGGGACCTCATTTCTTCATTATTCACCACTCCATAACTTCACAGGACTTTAGTTCTGTCCTTACTTACAGGGCTAGCTATGCATTTCACTTCAGGTAAAATAGAGAAATAGGAACAAAGACCCTCCTCTTCCACCTGTGATCCTGAATTACAAGGCTGAATCACATTTCTTAGCCTTACTTTAATTTTGGTTGCCTAGTAGAGATAACAGAGCTGTGGGGAAGAACTTCTAGCTCATCTCTCCTAGTTAATGAGCAAGTGTCAAATTTGCCAGGCCTGCTTGGCTGCACCAGTGTCCTGTAGGCTAACATCAGGCTAACATCAGCCCAGGTGGCATCGTGGTCTCGTTGTTCCTGAAGGAGATGGGGAGTATCACTAGAGCTGTTCCTGTGGGGAGCATTTCTAAATTACCACATGAAACCTTCTCATGCCACCGCAGTCCAGACTACAGAGCAACCTACACCCCCATCTCCTCAGCTCCTCACCGCAGCAGTGAGACCTGCTGGCTGATAGTGGATGAGGGTGGAGACATCTGTTTGCTTCAGGGAATGCTGCCTGGTTGGGTCACCAGTATTAGGCACCAAAGCTGGTTAGAGTGAACTTGGTTATTTTAGAAAATACTAGGCTCTCTGACCCACTCTGTGGTGTTCTGCATGAAACTCAGTGTATTGAGAGTGCACCCACTAGACTGAGCCCTTCAGGAGACCTTGGTGCTGGGATAACCAGTGTAGGATGCCACACAGCTGTGTGCCACGCAGTGTGTGTGGGGTGATGGTGAGTGTGGGCTGCGCAGAAGCCTGGGAATGCTGAGGTCTGATAGTGAGGTATCACATGAGTTTGGGAAAAGTCAGGCTTGTTTGCAAGTGTCTCAGATAGCTCAATTCCCCCCCCCCCCTCTTTTTTTTAC
>NW_009726833.1:17192-24261 GCF_000703405.1 Apaloderma vittatum
TTTTTTTTTCCCCCTGGATGCCTAGATCCTTTACTGGATCTAGCCATGGTGATTTTGACTGTTTCCATTTACACTGGGGCTGTCCTTCCTCAGTTCTGCCACTGTCCATTCCTCTTCACTGTCCATTCCTCTTCAGCTCTTTCCCATCACTGCAACCTTCTCCCTTAGAGCAGTCCTGCTAGCTGAGATCTTTGCCAAAGTTTAACTGGTCATAAACACAATGAGCCAGGTTCTGATCTCATTTACTTCTGCAACCTTAACAGAGTTCCTCTGGACTTGTACTGATGCACATGAAAGCAGATCCTCTCCCATTTAATTTGCCTTACTGCATATTTGCTAAGTGCTAACTGCGTAGTTGGCTCAATACAGAATGCAGAGGACGAAAAGACTGATGCCTAAGAGTGAGCTGTTACTTCCCAGATGGCCTGGCCTTTTGCACAGAGCACTCTAGTTGTGGCAGTGGCTCCTCCCACAGTGCTCCAAAATTACTGAGATATATTAGCTCCAACATTATGGAGATAATCTTTTCTTTAAACACCTTGCTAACCTCTAGCTGTCTTGCTGACCTGTGTACAATCAGATTTAAATGTCAACACAATGTTGATATTTAGCAATTATCAGCAGGAGCTTCTCACACCTCTTCCTTAGAAGATACAAAGAAGCCCAATGTCTACCTGTTCCTAAAGGCCTATCATCAGTCTGAAGCAGATTCAGGTGATATGTTGGACCTTTGTCAGTTATTATCACCTGCAGTAGCCCCTGGCACAGCATTGCCCTAAAATATGCTTTCCCTGGGCACCTTCCAAATTTCTCCAATTGCAATCTCCTCATGAGCCAGAGAGAGCTTGTTACTGTGCAAAACACGAAATAGAAAAACAAAAACTGAGGGGATAAAAAATAGCCTTAATGATTTAATTTCTATTTTAATTCCAAAAATACACGAGGCCCCTGACATTTCCCACACACAGGTCCTTTCTCTGCAGCACAAAGAGGATATATTTTAAATGGTACTGTTAATGGAATTATATGTTGCTACTGGATAATGGTCTGCTGTGGAGAGATAATTGTTCAGGCAAAGCTGAGGTATTTATTGAAGATAAACACTGGGGCAAAGCCAAGATGTTTATTCTCTAAGCACCAGACTGTAATGCATGCAAAATGTATAATATCATTAGTGTTATTACTAATGCACTGGAAGCCTGAACATGCCCCATCGCAAACTCTTGTTAACTTAGCAGTGGCAGAAGAAATACAGCCAGACTGATCCAAATGCTGATGACAGAGGGCAGCAATGTTGACCATATCATGGGCAATACCCAAGCGTTGTCTCTTTTTGCAGGTGTCTGCTCTTCTGCAGCCCAGGGAGGCGGCAGGCATACTGCATGGAGACCTGACTGCTCACAGGGGAAGCATTGGGAAGAACAGATTTCTTCGCTGTTGGTTCCGTGAGAAACTGGAACAAAACATTTGCTGATTCTTCAGCTTCATTTGAGGTAACAAGACCATGGGAAATATGAGCAGCCTGTCACCAGACCATTATTTTACAGTTTTCAAAACCAATTTTACAGATAACTGTGAATAATTCATGCAGATGTTTGTCTCTGAGCATTGGGGAAGTACAGGTCCATACAAGCATGTGGGCAGCTTCAAGCAGAAGCAGGGCCTGGTACCGTGTGGTAATGGAGAAGGATGGGCTCTGTGCTACACCTGGGTGGTGCGTGCAGCCACTCCTGCATGTTTGGGTGCGGCAGGGCCCCTCGGGGCACATGCTGATGCAGGTTTTCTTTTGTGCCTGTGTCCTGTGGAGGCTGAGAGCTGTGGCTGCGCTGGCTTGTTGGAGGGAATCCCGGCAGGTGTTGGGTGCCCTTTTGTCCTGGTCCTACTCACCCTGCACCTCGCAGCAGCTCTGAGCAGGGTCCCAGCCTTGCTCTTCACAGCAGTCTCTGGTTTTGGCATTGCCCTTGATAGACACAGAAAGTTGAGCTGGCTCTTTTCTACCATGCTGCCCAGGGATAGGTTTAAATACCTAGTCCCTGTTGATTGCATGGGTCATCAGACACCCAAGTACAACCATGGGTTTGGGAATAACTCCCTAAACCCAATGAAAGAGGGCTGCAATATCCCTGAGTATCGTATGATCTAAACACATTGGTTTCAGATGGGCTGTGAAGTGAACACGTGCATCTACAGAAAATACCACGTCACTCTCTTATACAGAGTGGGATGACAATACAAATTTCTTAGAATTATTCTACTTCTCAAAACTATAGCCTCAATCTTTTTTTTTTTAAAAGGTAACTGAAAATTAGGCCCTAACATCACTATCTTAGGTGTGCGACCTGATTTCTAAAGGTACTGAGCATCAGCTGAAGAAATCAAAACTTCTGGGTCTCCATCCCTTTAGAGAAATCAGATCATTTCCAAACAATTCATCCTTTCCATGTGTGTACTGATATATTTTAAAAAAAAAGAAAAAAGAAAAATAGCAAAAAAGCATGTAGTTGTGCTTTATTTGGACTATGATGGATGCCTCCATTGTACGTCTGTCATCAGCACTTTCCTTGCTAACCCCAAATCACAGCATTGTCCTGAGGGCTGCTGATTTGGTTCATCTTGCTCCTGTGAGATTAACTCCTGTGTAGCCGTATGTAACTCACTACAAACTGGCTGTGCAGTGACCTGCTACATCTCCCTTTCTGACAGTTTTGTGCGTTTCCACCAGTAAACCAGGCACCGAGGGAGATGATGACCTCCAGGACTTGCCCTAATACGCCATCAGGACACAGCCAGGTGATCCCAGGACTGACATGGAGGGCTTTGCTATTGTGCAGCCCTGCCCTATGGGGCAGAACCAGTCTTAACTGGGAGCTATGGATTTGTCCCAATTGTTCGCAAGGCTCTTTATGAAGTTTGCACGTAAAAAATTGGCAGTGACAGAAATGTCAAGGGAACACAACGTGATTGATACATTTACAAGTGCTATGAGGTAAGCTGATGTGATTAGAGCACACTATATTTCTATCTTTTTCTTCAGCTTTGACAAACTCCCATGAGAGTTATAATTTTGATTTTAGTTCTTCACTGAAGAGGCCATATCTCACAGGTAGATATTAATTACTATTACTTGTGTTTTGATAATGTTAAAAGTCTGCAGCAAGATCAGCAACAGTCACCATGTACTCATACACATACAACCACGTTTGTCCCAGAGTAGCTACAACTTTTCAAAGAAAACTGGGTGGAAGAATATGTTGTACAAGCAGAAAAACATTGAGAGTTTACAAGTGTCAGGTTATTCTCATGATTTTATCATTAAACTACTTCTATAACTATTCATATCTTAAAAGAATAAATTCACAAGAAATACAGCATAAAAATAAAAGCTGTATGGGAATTTCTGGTAGTTACCTGAGTTGCAGACCTTACGACTGCTTGTACTGTGTTATCTCCTGAATCATCTGTTCCTGTCATGTATTTGACAATACATGTTTTGTCAAGTCAAACAGGCTTCCTTAGAAAGAAAGAGATGGTACTATTATGGTTCAAGTAAGATTCTGTGTGTTTAATGCCGAGGTAGTCAAAGTTCTTTCAGGATCTCACGAAATACAATTCATATGGTGTTTTTCAGAAATTAGCTTTAACTTGTTTATATTAGTAAATGCATTTACAAATAAAGACATAAAGACAAGTTGGTTTGCTTTTAAGAATTCTCAGGACTGTTTTAATGAGAACTGCATCAATCAACTCCAGTAGATCTGAAAAGGAAAACTGTAATTACTGGATTACTTGGTGCTATAATATTCAATATTCTGGTAATGAAAGATGAATTAAACATGCTGTTGGATTGAGAAACCCCTGCCTTCCAGACTCAACTTCACAGAGGCTTTGATTGAGTATTTAGCAGAAAGCAGTTGGATATGTGTTAAAGCACTTGCATAAGTACTCTGACAACACTTTGTTTAATCCTTTCTGCTTCCATACTCCAAAAAGTAGATTTGAGCCTTGCCCTCTACCCCCCAGTTGCATAGATGGACAAATTAAGAATTGTCATTCTGGTGTTACCAATGCACTATAATATAAATTGGTTTGATCTGTCAGTGTCATGAAAACTGTGCTTCAAGCAGGATAAATGAGGAGATACCTTTTTTAGTCCTTCCTCAGACAACTTTGGTTTCTCTCATAGATGAAAATGGTAAACAGCAGAAATAACATGCTAGCTTGAAGTCTCTAGCAGGGGAAACACTGCACTTTTCTCTTTCAGAACTTCATCGATTTAAAGGACATTTGCATATGCATTGGCCCATTCAGAGTATCTGCGGTTTGCACATGCACCTGATCTCCCTGTAGTTGATGTGGGCAGTGTACTCTGTTCTACAGAGCCTCCACAGTCATGGATATGATAACTGTGCTTTACGGCAGTGGTGGGCATGCATGCTGTGATGTCCCCTGCCCAGCCACCCCCCAGGGGTGGACCTTCTGCAGTCTCTTTTGGTGGGATACCAGCTGGCATGTTTCTTTTTATAGTTGTTAGAAAGACAAGGTCAAATACAGTTGGAGTAGGAAGTTTGTGGTGGTCTTTAGTTCCTTGGAAAGTTCATTCTGCAGATTCAGAGCTCTAAAAAAAACCCCATTGACTTCTGCCCAAAAGAGTTTTTACTCACCACAGTAATTTCTGTACCTTGGAGGATTGTGGCTGAGCACCAAAACTCATCATAGTCTTCACTCTGCTACTATCTGTGGCCTTTGTGGTGGCCGTGAGTGGTCTCAAAGGTAAAGAGCTTCAACTACGCTTGAAATGCCATGGATGGCCAGGGCAGAGAGTAGGGGACGGATCAGATTAATTCATAGCAACCCATGTTCTGCTACAATGTTCTGCAGTATCTGGAGTTTGGTATCATGATATGCAGGGTGAAGAAGGCCAACTCCCAAACCGCAATCATGGAGAGTGTCAGGTGGAATTTTCTGACTGGGGAAGGAGTCTGGCAAAAACTCCCTGCAGAGGCTTCTCTGTGTGATTATTGTCAGTCAGGAGTCCAGAGCTACTACCAGATAATAGACTGTTTTAGCCAATAGTGGGCTGGTACCATTAGTTGCACAGTGGCTACAAATGCTTCAAAAAAATGTTTTCCTCCATTTATCAGAAAGTTCTCTTTTACTGCAAGTCACCTTCAGACGTTTGTTCTCATATACACAGAGGCTGCTGATCACAGCTAAGGTCAACAAGCATTTTCATGTTGATTTTAATAAGTGGATGTCTGAATATCCTTTGCATATGCTATTGTGCTTTTTCTTCATCAAAGCATGAATACAATGGTCACTGGTTTTGAAAAACTGTATTAATTATGTGAAATGCTGTGCCCAGCCCAAACATCAAAAGGACTTGTAGGTGCTCACCTTCCTGCTGGAGGCTTACTTGATGAACCCAGTGATCTGTGCTGTGCTATGCATGACCATATTCTTTGTCCTCAGCTTCTGCTGGTTTCCATATATGTAATAGATCAGAAATCATGGTTCCCTTAATTCTTCCACACATTTCTAATTGCAAAAATCATGCTTCAGTTAAAAAAACTCAATTCATATTGGAGGTGTTTCCATTATTTTTATGTTTTGCTCTGGTGATCATAGAATGAGGAAGATGTTGAACCTTCAAGCAGAGGGAATGGAAGAAATGATGGATAGTGGTGAAAGGTAAAGAAAGGACTTTTATATAACTGTCTTCAAGAAGAAGGTAATTAATTGATATTTACTAGAAGAATTTATAACACGTTTTAAATGAACTTTTACACCCTTGACAACAGCAGTATTCACCAAGCAGGGGAGTATTCCCTGTTTCTACCTAATTTAAGTCTACTGACAGTAGTGACTGAATTTCTCACTTACGTGTTGTGAAAATTTTGGACACAGAACTTTTTGCTTTGTGTTGCCTACAGGTTTGAAAAATCACTGAATTAAGGAGTTACAAAAGTAACTAGCAAAGTGACTCAGAGGTATGAAAAAATCTCATCTCCTTTCCACCTCATGTTTAAGCCCATTCTTCTGAGTTGCTGCTCAAGCTCAGAAGGGAGAAGGAATCTGAAATGAAAGGAGTATCTCTCTTAGGAAAATGTGGCTTGCTGAAAATGCTGCTCTGCAGTGTTGACATTCTTTAAGCACTAGCAGGGGGCAATGATTTGGACCCATTTGTCTCTCTTCAGATGAAATTATTGGTAAGATTGTGCCAGCTTTAGCTGGTGAATTCTTCTAAGCAACATCAACTGGTGGCAATGACAACATTCCAGAAGGCTCATTTAAAGTGCAGAGTGTATTGTGCAATTCTTTTTATTTGTCTGTTGCACAATCTATTTGCTGATACTTGTTTCTTTCCCTCCCTCTCTCTCCCCTAGGCTATCAAACAAAGCTGCCCAACTTTACATTCATCCATCAACCTTGAGTTATTAAGAGAATAACTGCAGAATGTTTACAAGTGGATGGGATGGAGTGCTGGCTGCTTTTCAAGAACATGGAGTCAGTGCTGCAAAAACTTTGCAGCAAATTTTCTCATGCTGCCTGTTCCTTGCTCTGCTAGGACCTGCTAGAAGAAATGGTTTCTTGAATTCAGGGTAACTAATCTAGGTTGATGCCAAAACTGTTAATCATATAATATCTAGTATCAGATCGTAATTTTACCTAAGTAAAATATCTTCTTTTTTTTTGGTAGCTATTTCTCACAAAGGCTTTGGGATATATTGGAGGGAAGGGAGAGATCTGGATAAGGGCAAAGTTGGCCTTGTGTTGTATTACTTTCTCAAGGATAGACTTAAAATCAATGCACGAAAGTAGAGGTTAAGAGATTGTGTCTCACACAAGTGTAAACAAAATGAAGGTAAAATGGATCACACTAAAGCACTTTTTCTCTCTTATTAAAAGACAGAGATTGTGATAGAGTGGAGTTGCTGTGTAATAGTCTAATAATCTGATCAGCCATTTAGGGTGTGCACAAAGACTTCTAAGCTGGTGCAGTACAATTGCTCCCACAGCCTGAAGAGCTGGGAGACAGAGTGCAGAGGCTTCATGCAAGCCAGCACTGCTG
>NW_009726833.1:24292-128942 GCF_000703405.1 Apaloderma vittatum
GCACAATATAGCCCTCACTGCTGTGCCAGCTGAACATGCTCATTCTGCCTCTCGTTCCCACTTGGCATACCTGCACGGTGCTTTGCTGTGCTGCATGGACTTGACAAAACAGCTCAGTGCTACGTTGGGGACCTCTGCATCATGTTCTCTGAAATGTAATGTACCCTTGGAAATTAAGCTCATCTGTTTGACCTCTAGAGGGGTAGGAGGATGCTGCCTGACTAGCCAGCATTGCTCCAAGGAAGTGGGACTATGGGTGGAACACAACTTTTCAGCCTGTACACTGACTTCAAATAATTCCAATAGGCACTGAAAAGCTGATCCCTTTGAGCATCCTACGTTCTGTTCAGTGAAAAGCTTCAGGCTTTACTGTGCTAGTTTAGATGACTGCAAATCCATAGATCAGCAAACAGTTAAGAAGCTGTTCCCAAGAGGGAGGAGTTGGCTGTCAGGAGTTGTCACTGGGCACAGGATGACGGGAGGGAGAGGCTCTGGAGTCCAAAGCAGCAGCCATCACTGTCAGCCTTAGTGGGAGGCTTACAGACAAAAAGGTATAGGTAGATCTTCTGTTGTGGGTCCATTTTCTCTGTCTTGCCTTTGTTCTAAGTAGATCAGGATCTGCTTCAGTCCATGTGCTCCTGGAGGTGGAAGGACTGAAAATGAGTCAGGACCATGAGGTCATCCTGGTTGACCACAAGGAACTGGAGTCTGGGAGAGTCACAGGGCTTTGCAGCAGGGGACATGGAAGGTAGGGGCCTGGCACCAGGAGATGGGGCATCTGATGAGAACAAGAATGTAATTTACACAATCATAATGACAAAACATATGAACTTGCATTTTTAAATTCTTCTTCTCTGTGTCAGTTCAGGAATTGGGGGCAAACTTTTGTTTATAGTCCCTAGTAAATTTAGCATGTCAGAGGGCATTTAATATCAGGAAAAAACCCATGGCTACACTGCTAAAATATGACTAATTTTCAGCAGCTCTCACAGTGTCTGTGTGTTGTCCATCCAATAGCAACACCACTTGGTGACTCCACCCTGTACGCACAGCAATTAGATGGCTTTTACAACTCTGTGTTGTGAAGGTGCTCAGCAACAGCAGCACAGAAGTAATGTTAAGAAGCATTTACCAAAGTTGTTGTTTGTGAAGAAATTGAGCCACAAGTACACAAAACACAGAGGGTAAATTCCTGTGACAGTCTCTATGCATGAAGGAAACTGAATGAAAACGGATGGTTCCTCCCCCTCTCCTTCTCCTCCCTTTAGTCAGTTCATTTCATATCCTCCCTCTGACTTTTCTTCCTGCTGCATGTTGGTGTGTTTTACATCACATGTGCCAACACCAAGCCTTAGCACACCCCTGTCTTGCCTTCTGGTTCACCTCTTCTGCCCCTCTCACTCACAGTGACTTGTATTTTTATTTGGAGACCCTATCTCTTCAATTAAGCTTGCCCTCCCTCCTGTTAAGCTCTGGCTTAACACTTTTAACAAAATCTCTGGTTGTCAACCTGATATTCATCAAGCACATTTCTCTTCCTCTTCTTTCAGCTTCATTCAACACTGCCCTTACTCTTTGCTTTGTTACTTTGTTCTTCCATTACTCCCAGGCCATGAATTCCCTCAAAGCCTTCTTTGCTCTTGGTCTGCCTTTTCAACACTTCTCTTCGAGCCTCTGTGCTACACTAACACACTGAGTACTTGCTAGAATCCTGGTAACAGTCTGAGGAAAAGTGTTGCTACATGATAAAGCACTGAATTTTCATGCAAGTTCATCCTGATTTTAGGGACAATTTCCAGTCTCCTGTTGGCACATCTGGTTCAGGAAAAAATCAAGTACCAGGTGTCAACTTTCAAGTCTTTCTTCTTCGTGTTATTTCAGATCTATCCCTAAGCAAAACATTCCTGCCTTTTTCCTTGCAGTACTTGGCAAGTACACCTATTACATTGATTCTTCTGCTCAGTTTTTGATTCCTAGGGCAAATGATCTGCCCATGCAGCCCAACCATCCTAGGTTAACACCAACCCAGTGACCAGCTTCTTAGACCTCACTTCTTTACTCCCTTCTCTTGTCGGCTTCTTTGTCCACCAGCTTCATGTTATCATCTCCCATGCTCCAACCAGCGGCAAGCTGTCTGTTAAAGTTAATAAAACTGCCTTCTTACAAATTACTCATTGTGCTTCGCCCTTTGTTGCCATTGCTTCAAAAGCAGTCCTACGTACCAGTGCCTAGAAAGGCAGAGAGGATTATTTTTTTCAGAACAAGCCATGCCAGGGCAGAAGAGAGCAGCACATTTTGTTTCATTCTTTGAAATTCTTAGTAGGTCAAAAGGATCTTATACTGATGTTATTTTCTGTTATTTGTATTTCCACTCTCCCCATAGGTTTTCCCATCTTCCCCTTTGCTATGAGGTCCAGAGACATTATCGTTGCATCTCATATGGGCCAAACCATGCTGTCAGCCAGGAGGTAGGGTGGAAGCTAATCTGGGTCACACAACTTTCGCTCGTGTATCTAGGCTATCCAGTCCTGAGTTGTTTCAGGTAATGAGTTCAAGATAAATCTCCAAGCCATTAAGAGACCAATATCAGTTTCTGCTGTGCTGTTTCCTCTGTGAATGGAATTGCAATGAGCATTGATTCTCAAGTCGATATAAGTGGGTGGTCTGGGGTTTTTTATTGTCTCATAGACTAGAGTGGTCACTTTCCATGTCAAACCAGGAATGGTTGCAAGAATTTCCTGCAGAAGGACCATTGCCATAAAATAAGTGCATCAGACATCTGTAAGAAGCAGATTAGACCATTCCTGAAGTCAAAAACTCTCAGCTGACATCTTGGCTGGAATTAAAAATCCTGTTATGTGATGCTGAAAATTTTCAATGATCTTCTGCTGAAAGTTGTTTAGGAGAAGACAAAGTTCTAATTTTCTTTCTCCTTCCCTTGTTTTAAAGGTGAATTTAACTGCGTTAGAGGGAACAAAACTGAGAACATGATGAGAGAGGATGACCCGGTGCTTTTTCTGAGAGTGCAAAACCCATCTTGCTATCATTGGCAGGCACAATCCATCCTCAAACAGCTGTTTTCTACAGGTCACCATCAGATCTGTAAGCTTACAATGACTTACTGTCACTATCAAACTAAGTGCATTAGAATCATGAAACTCTTGAATATTAAAACATAAATCTTGACTTGCCATCATCAGTTCCTTTAAGTGCCTGGTGCTGGCAGAACAGCTCTTTTAAAACTGTAGACAGCTGCTCAGCTAGTGTAAATCAGCATAGGGTGTTGTGAGGTGGAATAACATTGGTACTGCTTAAAGGCTGTTTTAAGAGTAACTGAATGTTTATCATGCCTGCTGGGAAGTGTATAAAACAAGAGTCTAATCTGTAGAAAATATTTAAATTATGTATGGGGAAAAAAAAACTACAAAAAACTAGTGGCTAAGCACCAGGCAGGCTATGCAAATCTCCGTCACTGGAGGCTTGTAAGAACTGATTAGACCAACATCTGTCACACATGGATGGATTCTGCTCCAGTGGAGGGGCTGAATGGGATGTGCTCTGGAGATCTTTTCAGTACTTGCACAACATGGAGAAATAGACCTCAGCATTGAAACAGTTACGGGATTAGCAAACCACCTTTGGCTCCTTGCTTCCTGCTCAAGACAGGTCAGAACATTTGCAGGTCAGTTCAGTCCCATGTGCTAACCTCAGTGTTATTCAGCCAAAGTTTCTCAGCCTGCATTTGATTTCTGAGCACAGCTAGGAGAGGAGAGAGGCAGTGCACTTAAATCATTCTAGCAAATTCACTAGCAAATGCTAAATCATTCCAGTAAAATTTTAATATTCCTTTTCCTGCTAAAATGAACTGTAACAGCTACTTAACTTTGTAGTTAACTATACTATATAAGTATCTAGTTATTACTGTATAATGATATAAAATATAGTTGTAAAATCATATACTGTAGTTACCTATTAAGTAGCTATAACAGCTATGTGTGGGGTTTTTTTGGAAGCATTTTACAGAATCAAAGCAATGGAAAAACTTCCATTTACCTCAATGAAAAATGCATCAGAATTTAAGGGATAACATTAGTGTATTTTGACGTAAATTAGTTTCAAGAGTCAGTGGTAGGCACAACAGAGATTTAATGATGTCATATAACTGTAATTCAGTGTATATTCTTCCAGTGGAATTTGACTAATCTTGTTACAATAAAAAAGATTTTCTTCCAGCTTAGTCTATCCTTTGACATTTGTTCTAAAAGTTATGAATATTTTGGTATTGTATGAGGCAAATTTTAGTCTCTCTTTCACCAGATAGCCTCTCTTGTGTGGGATTCTCCACACTGGCTTGCCCATTCTCCTGCTTTGTGTGCAGCTTTGGATCACTATGAGAAGAGGGTCAGGACAATTATACTCAGGGAAGAGCACTGTAATTTCTCCAGATCCCTGTGTTGTGCAGGCTGGTTGAATGGAACTGTTTTGAGGCAGGAAAATGTTTTTGAGGCAGGAAATGCTTTAGCATGTAGTGCAGTTAAGACTGAGACTAAGCTTGCACAAGGATGTTTCTCGAATTATACCTGTAGGATGGGCTTGCAGTCTGCGGGGCACTTTTCAAGGCTAAGCCCTATGGCCTGACACTGGAGGGATGGGGAGGCCACACTGTTTGTGAACAAGGAAAAGAGCAGGTCAGATCCCTTGTGAAGCCTAGAGTGAAGTCTCTCACTAATCCACTAGTGGTCAAGGACAGGCATGAGTGCCAACACTCACGTTTCACCAGTGTGTCTGCATGCTATAGGACAGCCTGAGGAGATTCAGTGACTGGAGAATAACACCCATCATAAGCACCCAGAAAACATAATATAGATTCCTGAGTTTGTAGGAAGGCACCCGAGCCTGTATTTTTTTGAGTTTTTTAAAAGGATCTCATTGATAGTTGACCCTGACATTTTTCTACTAGATAGTTATACCACCAACCGTGCAACATCAACTGCTGGGCCAGTTACCATTCCATTATCTGCTGGTGTTCTGAGGGACTATACTACTGGATGGCAGAGCCAGCGAGGGACCAACCACACTCACTGCTTTAGGAGGAATGTCACCCAGGCTCAGCTCAGCTTCTTGCAGAGCCAGCTCCGGTCTGGCAGCAGGTTCACTGCAGTTGTGTTGTGGAGTCTGAGGGCGAGATTAAGCAATGCAGCTAAAGTGAGCACAACAACTTTAAGTAGTGCAGTCCCATTCCTCCCTCCTTCCACCTTCTTCACTTTCCCAGTCCTCCACACACTCTTCTTTTTCACCCTGGTAATAATAAAAAGCTTTTACTTTAAGGAGCCATGCTGGCCTCCAGCTGACTGTGTGCGGAGCCACCTTGGGTCCCTCTGTGGCTTTCCCGGTACGCGGACTGCAGAGCAGGCAGACTCATGTCTGGCATCGCTGGCATTAAGCCCAAGGTAATAAATCCAGCCAGCGCTGAAAAGAGCGTGCTGTAGAAAAACTCAGCTTGCTCTGCAGTGGGATAAGTAGAGTCATTATCTCTGGCCACGTGCCAGTGTTGCTAGGACTGTGTTGTTTCTAGGTAACACTACCTGTATGTCCCTATGTCACCCTCTCCAACACCTCTATTACATAGCTTCTGCCATTGTTCCAGCCCTTCTGTTTCATCCTGCAATTTCTTTGAATTGTGCCACTTCTCCTTATTGTATACTGTGCCATTTCAAAGGAGGAAAAATCAGATTTTACTCTGTCCTTGTGACTTCTAGTTGGAGTCTCACAAGGTAGAGTAGAGCAAATTGTCATCTCCTGGCCTTCAATTGTAAAACAGAACTATTCATGGTAGATTTTGTACCATGAAGAGTCCATCACTAAGAAAGAACAGAAGCACATGAAGATTCAAGATATTTTTTAAATGGGACACCAAAGGAAGAAATTGTGAAGTAGGAGTCTGGGTGTGAGAAAAGACTACAGATGATTTTCATTGAAATAATTTTTTTCTTGAAATCTGGGTTTTTTTTAAAGTCAAAATATTTCCAAAGCCGTATTAGTTTTGTCAAGAAAAGTGGCAGACGAAGTAATTGAAGAAGTAGGCACACATCATACTCTGTGATGAGGTAATTAGGTAATTTTCTTGACTAGGATCCTGATTCATTCCCTGCTTTACTGTAATCCAAGTGTTCAAGGATCGAAGGATTTGTAAGCACAAAATACATTTGGGCAGGAGCTATTGGAAGACCAATGTTCCACTCGCATCCCACATGTGCCTTCAAAATGGAAAAAGAAGAGGCTTAGTCTGAAAATAGATGTCTTTCAACAGAAGAGCTATGTGAGAGGCATTATTTTAATTTATTGTTGTTTTCAACACTTAAACATGGTAAAAAATAACTTAGGCATCACTTTTGGTCCCTGCTAGTCTTGTCATGGGATTGCAGCAATGCTCTATTGAAACAAGGCTGGAGACAGAAGTGATAGCACATGGTTTGCATGGCAGAAGGCAAAGGCTAAGCTGGTAAGAAAAAGACTGCAGACAGAAGCTAGTGGAGCTAGAGGAGGTTGGGTTTTTTCTCAATCTAGACCTGGAGTTATTTCTATTAGTTTCAGAGTTCTATCTCCTCCCTGGGGTCCCTCTGAAGCAGTCTGTGGATTTTGTGGTCTACTTTAGTGATTGAGGTGCCAGGACTGCCTCTGGTCCCACAGACAGGGTGTGTCTGGGAAGTACCAGCCTTGCCAGGCACATGCAGATCAGTTCTGCTGGGGAGAAGTATGGCGAGAAAATGCTCAATGAAAAAAAGCATGGGAATTGCCTGGGCAGAAGGACACCATGGCAGGATTGAAAGGACAGTAGGAGAGAGGGTTTAGCAGGAGAGAGAAGAAATGGGATACAGAGAGTTTTGAGATGGTGGCATGATACCCTAAACGTAGGTTAAGTTGAGCCCTGGATGTGAGCATGAGAGCCAAGAGAAGCTGTAGGTGTGTAAACTGGCTGTGTCACAGGGCTTGAGGTTCAAAAAGGCACGTCACAGTGGGGGCAGCTGTCTCCAAAACAGCAATCCAAGAAGACTCTGCAGCTGCTCCCAAAGCTTTGGGCTGACTGTGCTCATGAGGGAGGTCCTGGCATGCACCGGCCACCTCCGGCTTTGCTTCGCTGCTTGGCCAGAAGCGCCGCAGCCCGCGTGGCTCCGTGTTTGGGTGCCAGGAAGGGTGGGATACAGGAAACTGGCAGCTCCCGGCTCCGCTCCCTCAGGGCCCGTCCCATCGCTTGTTCCCAGAGCACACCTAACGCCCACGGATGGCGTTCGGCTCCCTGTGGAACTCAGCAGGAGCCAAGCTCCTTGAAAACATGCCTTAGTTATGATGGAGGAGGTAATGGGGATGACAGTACCATGTGGGTTATGCTGGTTTGTTTTTTTTTAGTTAATGGTATGGTGGTTAGGGTGCCTGTCCAGGAAAACCTCAATATTAGGTCTTCCTCAGCCTCAAGAAGCTCAAGCATACGCTTCCCAAGACAGCAGCCTAATAAGCAGGCCAGCTGTGGGAGGGAAAGAAACTTGGAGATTGTTGTTGAAGGCTGGATCTTGGCAGAATAAATTATACATGACTCAAAGAGCCAGGAAGGGACCAAGTAGGGGCAGTGTGACTGCAGCCCGGGGGCTACAGCAGAGCTTGGAAGGGAATAAAGCTTGGCGTGCCCCCAGCTCCATGGCTGCTTCTCCATCTGAGCCCATGCAAAGGACAGTCCAGCACCAGATGTGAAGATTGGCTCTCTTAGAAGGAGACATTAACCTTTCATCAAAGGGCTGGGGTCCTTCATGTTCCTCAACCTTTCATCAAGTTCCTTATTTCTCAGTGGCTGCAATATGTATGTTTGAACCCTCTCGGGCGAAGGATGGCACTAAGGATAGCTAGTTTTTGATAGAGTGCTTCAGCCAGGAGCATATCATATTGAACTTGAGTACTGGCATCACCACTGTCCTGAGTTTGAAAAGAAACTGCAATCCTTGCTTTTTACTTTTTGAGGTAATGGTTACAGGATTTTTCTTCAGGAGAGACTTGCTGGAGATGGCTTCCAAATAAATGAATATTCCGAACTGCAATCGTCCTTGAGCATCCCAGACTCAGGAGAGGGGTTCACAGAAACGGAGGGTAATGTAGGTCAGAAGAGACTGCTGTGTGTCATCCAACCCAACTTCTTGCTCAAGGTATGCTCAGGTATAGCAGGTTGCTCAGGGCTATGTCAAGCTAAGCTTTGAATACCTGCAAGAACTGAGACTCCGCAACCTCTCTAGGCAGCGGCTTCCAGTGTTTGACTAGCCTCACTATGAATATTTTTGTCCTTGTATCTAGCTGGAATTTCCTTGGCTGTCGCTTGTGATAATTGCCATTGTCCTTTCACCGTGCACCCCTGAGGAAAGCCTGGCACTGCCCTACCATAGGGAGCTGATGGCAGGAATTAGGTGCCCTGTTGCCAGGATTCTGCACTGGCACAGTTCCCTGCTCAGCATTGCCATTCAGAGGTGCCTAATTCTCCCCAGATATGGCAGTTCGGCAGCTAGCACAGCATCCTGTCTGGGGAGACAACTGTGTAACTCTGTTGGATTTGGCACTGCGGTGGGCTAATTATATAATATCCCACTGAATCTTCATCTATGGTCTCTGTTCCCTGGCAGTTCCCCCAGCTCCTGTTTAAATCTACAACATTGCCCAAGTGAAGAATCACACAGAGAGTGGCTAGCTACTGTTTTTTATTGAATAAAAGGTAGATGCTTTAAAGTACTTGAACAGTTACCCTCAACACCATTAATGTTTCCAAATATAAGCAGATACTCAGGAATGAATTTATAGGAAAAGAGAATCTGCTTATTATTATTTTGTCACTTTATATAACTTTGTTTGCATTGAGATATAGGTCCTGTGTAGGTAGCAGCTGTACGCCAGTTGCACATGTAGTTCCCTCCATAAAGATTATAGGGGGAACACACATTGCAACGTGGAAAAAGAGTTTCTCCCATTGAGTAAAGAAGCAAAAGATGTGCTGGACATTGTCCCTCTATGATGCAGGCAGAGATTCCTCATCAAAGGTGGTGTAAACAGGACCAGTCAGCTCCATTGCCTCTGAATGGTTGACCTGTTCATTTGGCCAATGGACCATGGTTTCAGGAACACATGAGCTGGCTGCGGGTAGGGCTGGAGCAGGTCCAGAAAGATCCTGGCTGAGCCTGACCTAATGAGCCCCAGTAGGCTCATGTCTGCTCTTTGAGGACAAAAAAGTGGTGTTATGCAGGGACAGCTTAGCTCTGCTGAGGGCTAACTGTACCACCCAGGACCAGTCATGTCAGGGTGCCGCAATCTCCTGCTCCTGGGCTGGGGAAACCTGCATCAGTTCGGCTGACTTTGAGTCTGCTGCTTGTGCAGTTACACTCTGTTACATGTGAGATAAGAAACCCCCTTTCCATTAAACTTAGTCCTTTTTCATTAAACTTCCCATTTAAAGCGATTCATAATTATCCACCCCTGTGAGTAGAAGAGTGCATACTTGACTGCACTGGCTTTTCCTTGTTGTCTTCTAAGCTTTATCCCTTAAAAGAAGCTGGAAGCCAGAAGAAAATCTCAGGGAATGTACCTCTGTTGGATGGGGGCCTTGGGGAAAGTAGTTAATTTTCCCCTTAAGAACACTGGAGCTGCTCATGAGAGGAAGAATTTGAGAGTGGGAGCCTAACAAGATAGTGGGCTTAGTCACTCCTAGCAAATACACACTGTGGAGCCCCAAACAAAATCTGGCAGATCTCACATTTCTGCTGCCATGGAGTTTTCCAGCTGTCCCACATCTTGGCAGCATCTCACCTACTGCAGAGTGCTCAGCCAGATCCTCTCCCCCCTTTCACTGCGAGGTTAAAAGCCAGTTTCTCTGACAGGTGAGTCTGCTGATGATCGCTCTCAAATGATTTTTATTGCCAGTTTATGATACTTTGAAGAACAAGATGTATTTAGTATTATATCATAAACAAAGTGAAAATCACAAAGGACTAGAGATTACCAGGAATGTAAAAATGACTGGGCAAAAAATCCCATGTATACGCATGGCTGAGAATTACAAACAGGTGGCGAAAGGAGGACAATATGTTCTTCATGACAGCAAATCCTTCAATAATGTAAAGTGCTTCTGCCTGTTTGTTTCTTCCTCTCTCTCTTGCATGGGTTAACTAGCTAATGTTTGCTTTAATAGTTTTCTGCAGGATTTATCAACAATAGATTAAAGACAAGATTACAGGGCATGCAGCATTGGTGTGCTTCTTGTGGTATCGAGTGCCTGCTCTATACTTAAGGCATTTGCAAGACCAGGGCTAACTAACAATATGTACCAGCACTCGACAGCAATCTTTTCTTCAGACTCTCTGTCTCAGATGATTCAGCACTGAAAGATGCAGTCTCTAATACTGCATTTTTCTTCTTGAGCCAGAACTTTATAACTCCTCAGAGAAACCCAACCCCGTATTAATATAACACACAATTACAAATGCTCTTACCTGACGTACCGTGCTGAATGCATTCCTAATGTTTCATTAGCCTTTGTGCTTTGTTGCTTGGACCTGTGTGGTCCCCTAAAGACATGAGCCCTGCTGTGAGGGACAAGACCTGACAACAAAACCTACTGTCCTCTTTTACTGCCATCCCACCTTCCTCAACCGCTTAAACTCGTGCTGGTGAACCAGGTAAGCCCTTGCCAAATGTTTTTAGGAGCCCCAGAAGGTTGGCTAAGCACACTCACTGACCTGGAGAACCTTCTAGGAAAATTGTCCCAGGAAAATGAGAATAAAATACAGGATAGGCAAATACCTTTCTTGTACGAAGAGCAGATTTGTGCCTGCTTTTTTTCAGGGAATCAGTTTTTAATACGATATTTGCACGGGTACTTCTGCTATTCTTTTCTAAATTAAACTGTCACCTGCACAGCTTCCTGTACCAACACACAGTTGTTTTCTCAGGAAATACGTTGGGTGCTGAATACAATTCAAATATCAGTTTAAGAAAACAATGACTCTTAAAAAAGGAAATGGATGTACAAAGATGTTGTAAGGCCACATTCTTTCTAATGGTAGCATCTAGGCTGCCGATGACACATTGGGTTAGGAAAATAATCAGCCACATCTCCAAAGAACATTTGCTTAATTCTTTTGGCCCTACATGTAAATACAGGATTTCATTCCTTAATTCTAGAAAACCAGCTGAGCAATCTTACTGCTTTCACTTTGTTTTTTAAGTCACAGAGCCAGGGGACCGTGGTTTTGTTTTATACTTCGCTACAGGACAGGAGAACTTTTGTGGGCATGATCTTTAAGACAGAGGATCGATTTCAAGTCATTGAAAACTGTGGTGAAGGATCCCCAAATGCCTTTTCTGTGCACTGACCCTTGCCATTTCAAAATCAGTATCCCTTGAGCCAAAGGGCTGGGGTACCTGTTGAAGAAGTAGTGTGCGCTTTTACCTGGACTTTATTAAAAAACAGTGGCAAATTCGGAATATATTGTCAAGGGTTAACTTTGTATCTCTCTGGAGTCTGATCCTACGCAATGATATCTAATGGCTCTGTAGCACCTTCTCTTCCACCCTCCTTCGCCCCTCAAATGTTTAGATTGCTGCCAAGCTTTATTTTGTTTTCACTGAATGCATTACTCTGCAAATTTCCTTAATGCGACACGTGGCATGTGCTAAGGTACCTAGCCTGTGCCTTTGATTTCAGCCAGGAAATCTGCCCTACTCTCCTCTCAGAGGCTCTTACCTCCACTGCAGAGGTGCCGTGGCTGCTCAGGAGCAGCTGCTGAGCTGCCATAAATTAGAGGCAGGTGTATTAAGGGAAATGGAAATGGGTCCTGGTTTCCTCCAAACTCGAGTGGTGAAGGAGCTTCGTGTGCTGCTGAGCTATCCCTGGAGCGGGAGAAAGAACTGCCAAGAGAAACCCAGGACAGAAAGCTGGGTGTGGAAACCACCAATGTTGTCCCAAGCTAAGCCATCATCACTAATGAGTCACATGTATTTAATGATGCTCATTTTGAAAAAGTATGCCGGGTGTCCAGAGGCAATAAGGCACAAAACATTTAAAAAAATAGCAGAAGTTCAGGAAAGAGTTACATTACTGCTCTTGTGGAAGCTGGAATGACAGCTCCAGTTAGAAATGGATGAAAGGTGGGTTTTAAATTGCTTTGTAAGACCCAGAAAGGAACTGTTTAGGGCATTTATCTTCTTTCTCAAGTTCTGAAAAATTTTGAACACTGAAAATATTAGTTTCTCTTTTAATTTCTTCTTTTTTTTCCTGTAAGTACAAGAAAGTAATTGCAGGCAGGTTAACCTTTTTCTTCCCTCTTGCAACAAGCAAATGTGTATATTTTTCTTTCTTTCTTCTGTAACTTTTCTAAACCTTTTCAGATTTGTAAAATTGTAAGTGGCAGAATGGAAAATGAAATTAACAGATGTTACTCTGTCATTATTCAGAGTTCCTCCTGTTCCCATAGTAATGCTTCCGAAGATGTTGAAGCTTTGATAGGTTGCAGAATAACCAAGCAGAGTGAGAAGAGGAAGAAAGAAAGGAAAAAAAACCTTCCAAACCACCATCACCAAAAACAAATAAAAAGCTTATTTGAACACTAGTTTTCCTCCTGTCATAGTCTAATGGACACTGAGAAAAAAATGGCCCCATAATGCTTTGACAATCTGAAACTGAAAAATTTCTCATCTGATTATTATGTGTTTTTACAATACTGTAGGTTTTTAAAGGACACTTTCATTAAAGTTTCTGTGAGCCCAGCTGACAATTTGTAGTCCTAATAATAAAGAGAAATCAGAATAATTCTTGTTCTGCTCATGCCTATCCAAGTGCTTTAGAGTTCTACTAGAAACTTATATAGTTGTGTTAGGAGGCGCAGGTGCATCTATAAGATATTTTCTAGTTGGCATTGATAAAAAAGTACTATTTATATTTTATTTGATTCCAACTGTTAGGTACTGATATATATGCACACACTCATACATACCCATATACGTATTTTTTGTATTTATTAGTATGTTCGTGTATGCATATGTGTAAAACATGTATGAACTCCTCTCAGGCAGGTGAAGGGAAAACAGGCATCAATCTCTTTCTATGTCTTTCTTCTGCCTTTTAACTTCTTGCTCTGTGGCTTGAGTATGCAAATTTAAAAGTCCAGAACTTCAGATATTTGGGAAAACAGAGGCTTGTGGTTTGTTGTTTTTTCTTTCAGAATTTTGAAACAAAGTTCTGTGTCTACTTACAGAGATTTTTAGGGGGAAACTCTGAACTCTAAATAACCCCTGAGATTGCCATAAATAACCCCTGAGATTGCACTACCAGGTGTAGTGCGAAGGAACGGCAGTATATAAAGTTGTATTTGGAACATCTCATGCACCTACATTTCGAAAAATGTCATGTTAACCGATATATTAACCCTGTACATATTTTCAGTCAGTGTAATTCTTTCCCATTGCTTTCAGAAAGCTTTGGATAGCTTAAAACGTTCATTTTACTATGCAATTTGCATGCAACTGAAAATAAGCAAGGGAGGGGGAGAAAAAAACCCACAAAACTTCAACCTGTGGAGAAAAAACAGAAACAAATCCTGGTTGCAATCAAGTGCTTATTTTCATCCTCACCTTTCTTCTTTGTTCTCACCTCAGCTGGCACAGAAACAGCCTTGGCAATGATGCAATGTTTTGTTTCTGACTTTTGAAGTCAGTCTCATGTCCTCAGTCTTACAGATAACATCCTTGGTCTCTTATACATCTGTACTTCCTGAGAAGTTTGTGGATTTGAATATGAAGGAGTCCAGAGCCTGAGAGAGCCTGGGATGTTAGCGAGTCAGGAGCCTCTTTCACAATATTTCCAGTCTAACCTGAAATAGATGGTACCAGAAGTTGCAGAGGAAAACTCACTCCCCCAAAACCCCCCTACTCCTAAGGAATTTCTAGGCAGAATTTGCAAATGGTGGAATTTAATTTGTAGAGCACTGGAAAAGGACCTTTTCTGTGCATGCTCTACACTTGAAGCCATTTAGATATGCCTGTTATCCTTTCCAGACTTGCTGCTGCGGTACTTCTTGACCTCCTTGGACTTCTGCAGCTCAAAACAGACATATGCCTCTTGTGGTTGATATTAGAGACTTTTCTGTCCTATTCTTGTTCTTGTCCCTTCTGGCAGCAAGCAGAGCTTTGCACTGGTCTGAGAAGGAGGTGCAACTGCTCCAAGCAGCCCTGGCCTCGCATGACCTGGAATACCACGGGTCTTTGACAGGATTAGTACCAACACTCCAGCAACTGATTTAATATCAGCTGAGCAGCTTTTTCTTAAACAGTCCCAGGATGCCGGAAATCTTCACACTCAGCCTCTATCTCACCAAAAACTGCCAAACAGAGTGGCCTCTATACTGCCTGAGGTCAAGTCCCACAGAATTTAGAACCTGCACCTGTGTGAGCCACTTCTGACCTTCAGGTGGTGGTACAATGTTGATATCTAGTATCTTTTGTTCCCCCACGTGTGAAGGTGAATTTCATAAATACCTGGGCTAATTCCCACTGGTTTGTTGGGAGGTGCTTCTGTGAGAAGAAAGAAGAATAGTTAGGAAAAAGAAAACGAATTAACTTAAATTATCTGTGGAAACAGAGCTCACATCTGGTCCTGCACACAGTAGCCTATATACCTGTTTTTCAAGCAATGACGAATAATATCTCTATAGATGAGCACCGCCCTCAGGCAAAGTCCCTTTGCTTTTTTTTTTTAGCCTTACAAATACCATTGACTATAACATTGTACTTAAGGTGAAGCTTTAAAGGAAGGAACCAGTGGCAAAACAGTTAAAATGACCCAATGGAAGGAAGACTGGGAATGGTGGCTGGACCTAAAATTCAACGAGGAGTCTGCATAAGAAATAATATTGACCTTATTATCAACCCATATTTATCAGTGGCTAGGCTGCTGCATTGCATCAGCTGGGATTTCTTCATTGTATCAGGTGCAATATACTGGGCATCATGACAGGACTGGATACTATGGTTAAGTCTGTGTAGGTTTTTTTTAACTCATTAGTGGAAAAGGCATATTTTCTTGCAGGCGTTTGAATTCCCAGCAGCTAAGTAAAACTGAGAAGCAGCATGATGTTTCGGTGCCTCAAAGGCTGCAGTGCCGTGAAAAGTTACCTCTTTGTCAAAAACAGGGAGTCATGGTACTTCTGTGATGACTTATCTAATGGTGAAAGGACTGAGAATATGTAAGGAATGGGTCAAGACAGGAGAAGCAAGACTGTCCCATTAAAATACCATCCTCAGTAAAGACATCCTCATCGCTCCACATCATCATCTTTCTACATGCATTAGATTTGAATGTTTTCTACTGAAATGCATCAAATGCAAAATTCTCTTAATGGGAAAAAAATGTCTCCTATTCTATAGGTGTTAATCGGTCTGCACAAATTAAAACATGAGGGCAGAGTTGGTATAAATTGGTGAAAGTCATTGATGACAAATCTGTTTTCCTGTTCAGTGTTTTTAAGAAGTATTTATAAGAACAGATGGTGGGCAGCAACAGAACATGTTCAGTTTTATCAAGACATTTGGCTAACAAGCACAGACTGAAATGCATTTCTTTCCTTCTTTACTTAATAATTTTAATTAGAGGCAAAAGGTGTGGTAGTCTCTTTGTCTGGAGGCGTATGTGCAATATTGTCTTGGTTGGGCAGGACTGGGTGGGAGAGAATATCACTGCCTCTAATGAAGGGTGGTGCGTATCTGTGCAATCTCTATTTTTTTTTTTTTATTGTCTGGTAATCTAAAAAATGCAAATTCCAAATCTGCTCTTGCACAACATACACAGAGATACACTGAGGCTATGCTTTCAGTTAGTCAGAGAGCAAAAAACATGACTACAAAATGTGTGCAAGTAATACCGTGTCATTGGAGAAGCAAGGCTTTTTAACAAATAGTGGGACATACATTTATTATCTTGGAGGAGAATTTTCAAGGCTACCTATGTAACTTAGCGGTCTCTGGAACTCCTTTACTATTTAAATGCTTTTGAAAATCTCACTTATTAACTAGTCATTTTGAACTTCATATACTCTCTCCCTAAGGACATCAAAGTGTTCTGGAAATAGTAATTAAGGATCATATGCTCTAAACAGGTCTAATGCTGTTTTTGTTTGTTTGTTTGTTTGCCCTACTGATCTCTGGTCATATTCTAGCTTCTTTACAGAGCTGCTTGCACGGGTGATGATGTGCTTTTTGTCTTTTACCAGCTCACCAAGCCCCAACCCAGAGCTGCTTCTCCTGCTCTTTCACACCGCAGTGGGAGGTGGGGAGCATACCGGTATTGGGCTGGTCCCAAAAGGAAGCGTTGAAATGAGATTTGCACCCTGGCACGACGTTCTGACTGTGTGCTCCCTCTCTCATGTAGGGGTTATGAAAATATTCAGAATGCCTTCATCTCACAGACATGCATTTGTTACGAGCCGCGTGCTTCTAACATTTTCTGTGAAGCTAAGCCATCTTCATGGTTTGTCATGAGAGCCCTCCTGAAAGTGGTTGCCTGATAGATCCACCACAAGGAAATGTCACAGTATTTATGTACTTTCTAATTATGAATCTGCCACTGCCTTCAGGTTTTTGTTTCATGAGATGGTAAAACTTTAAACCAACGACAGAATTGATTTTATAAGGTCTTATTGAAGGTTTTCACTTAGAGACTGAAGTTCAGTTCTTATAAGGACTGTTATCAGTCTCCTGGCTGTAAAAAGGCCACAAATCTCTATCAGTCATTACTTTACTGCTTTTTAGTCACTACTGTTCAGAAGAAAGTTTGGTTCACCGTGTAAAGCTAGTGGTTTTTTGTCTCTTTATGACTGAAAATTGCTTTTGTATCCCTAATGAGTATAAATTTCTGAGATTTACAAGAATGCTGCATTGCACCGCTGCCCAGAGGAGCCAAAGCCTCAGCAGGGAGTGTGCAGGCAGGGAGGTCCGTGCTGCCTGGACCCCGCGTCTGACGGCATGAGGTTTCCTGTGCTGCACCCAAGTGGGGTTTGGTGCTCCTGCACAGCCATCGACCTCACATCAACTGCTTAGTAGGACTGATTTTCTAGTCCTTATGGTCTGCCAGGTAAATAAGATGTGACCTGTGTGTGTATCACAATATATATGTGCCCAGTAAGCCATGGTGGTTTGTTCCATAATACCTACTTCCAAACTTTGAGCACATAGTTAAGTTTTGGCAAGGGAGACTGATAAAAAGTCTGATTACTGGGTAAGTCAGAAGAGTGAAAATAAAATAATATAGTTTCTACCACTTCCTCCTACCATCTTAGACTGTTCCAATATCAGATACGTGACTGAACCTGGAGGAGGAGGCAGCCACATTTTCTTGTGATGGCAGTGCTTTGGGACCTGCAAGTCCTTGATGGTCTGGGGTAAACGAGGGGCAGCAAAGAAATCAAGGCCAACCTCTGAAAAAGATATATGCACAATATTCCTAATATCAATCTGTCTGCATTTACCAAAGCATCACAATACTGTGCTGGTTACCCGAGTTGTTAAAAGACCAATGGTAAAAGAAAACAAGATAAAGACAGGTCAAAAAGCATAATAGCTAAACCAAAGGATTTCTGCCTTATTTTATTGTGCTTGTTCTGGAAGGATACTATTTAAACAATGTCTGTGTATTAAGATGTGCGTAGGCGCACGTGCTTGTCCCTGTTCGAAGTTTTCAGGAGTTAAGCACGATGCCATCGAGATGCTTAGTCAACGCATGTTGCTTTGTGATGCTACATCAGCAAAGCCTGCTGGTTTATAGCAGACGATCATCTCATCCTCTGAGGAATTCTTATTGCTTGGTGGATGCAACTCCAGTCTTAAACTAGTGCAGAGGTGGGACTGAACCCTCCCCTAGTGTGCTGTCCCATGGGCCTTGTCCCTTCTGGGAGACACCGTACCACTTTCCTCTGAGAAGATAGATTTTACTAGTGGAGAAGTGATACCAGGCTTACTTGTCCCTTCCTCCAGGTCTGTACTCAAGGAACATAGAGCTAGGGAGTCTCCAATGAACTGTGCCATTGTTCTGGGAAACCCCTAATTCTTTTGAGCTGTGTGCCTGTTGGTTATACTTGATTAGAAGGGCAGGACAATGTGAAGAAACAATTGAAATGTCAATCTAATAATATTATCTCATGCTTTAAAATGAGAACCTGAAAAGCAATTTTTGGGGTAGGATATTGTTTTACAGACAGCATAGTCTATGCTTGATAGTTCTTCTATTTCTGCCTTCTTGTAAGACATTGTAATACATAAAATAGTAATTGTAGATATTAGTGTAGAGATATGAAATGTAGATAAGCATATTCAGGTTCTAGTATAAAGCATTGGACTTAACTGAGGAAGTGCTGATGACATTCTCTGGCCTGCGTTAACAGAGGACTAAATAAAACTTGGTGTAAAGACCTCTGGATTCCTGATGGTTTTGCCCTGAGAAGAGCAATTTTTTTGCCCAATATGTTCTCTACACATGTTTTGAAGGCTATGTCCATAAGCGGATGACTTCAGTTTGCTCCTATAGGCAGACCTACACATGTATGGAGGTTTGCAGATTTGATCTGAAACAGCACAGCTGGCGCTAATCCACTGCTTTGAGAAGAGCTACTTTGGTTTACATGTGGTGAGATGCTGGCTCTGAGCATCAAGCGTGGTTCACGCTATTCGTCTGAGATAAAAATGTAGATTTTGCTGGCTTACAAGGGTAGGAAGGGTGTATCTCCTCTAGGGTGTGTCTGATCAGTTATGCTTCATAGATGTTGTGTACTGTTTTTGAAAAGAGAGATAAATGGTTTACTAGTAACAAACCTGTCTCACCCCATCTAATCACTTGGAGTAAAAGCTGTTGAAAACAAATTTGCTCGTTCCTATGTGGCAAAGCATCAACATCAAACCTTAACCTTTCCTGAGACTAACAGCATTCTTGTAATCACTTGTTCTTGTTGCTTCTCTTACCAGCTGTGGCCAAATATCAGTAAACAAATATCTTCCTGACCATAAGCTGATCAATAGGTACATGAATCAGATATTGCATGGCCTCATCCCCTGCCCTTCTGTCCTTAAATTGAGTAATATACCATTCTGCAAATAGATCTACTGACTGTATACCACCATTATAGGTGTGTAAGGTCAGCACTGGCTACCTATCACATGCTGCTATAAAAGGCAGGGCATTACCTGTATTGTGTTTTACCTAACTGGAATTAACACAGATCAGCTGACTTTGTTTTAGGTGAAAGAAAATTAATGCAAGAATGAGAATAAAGAAGGAAAGCACCAAGTTTTTCCCGTTTTTTTTCCACAGATGTAGGGATGACCTAGAATGTTTAGCACAATGGATATCCACATTTTGGGGTGTTGTACATTCTGGACTTTGGGCTTTCTGTCATTTCTTGGGGCTGAACCATGAGGTGGGTGATAGACCTGTCACAGCGCTGTCAGAGTGGCTGCCCAAAATGGGCTGGAATATGTCTTGCAAGCTGCCAGCTGTACCCTGGCTACAGTTTGTTGGGTTTCACAGGGAGCTTTACTCCTTCCACTGCTGCTAGGGAATTGCAAATGTTCTCAAGCAACTTTTCTCTGGCCGGCTGCCTTCCTCAGTGCCTTCCTCTTGAAGTTGCTCTGTGGGAGTCCAGAGCTCCAGCTGTGCAAGATATCCTTCCAGAGATCTTCCCAGCTCAGCCCTGAGAGCAACAGCTGGAAACTCAGCTTATTGTCTCCTTTCCACCCCATTCATTCCTTCTGGACAGGCTGAAAGGAAGGCAAAGTCAGCAGAGGATGGTGCCGAGTAGGCAGTTTTGGAGGTAAAGAATTCCTGTCTGACTGCATGTTGACAAGTATCAGATAAAGTAATTGTCTGTGACTTGACAATGAACCCTACATAATGCAAGGAAGGAGGACTACTGGCATGGGGAACACTGTGCACTCACTTGACATCATCTTGGAAAGTTTTCAGAAGCGGGATAACAATAGGGCATTATTCCTTTAGGTGAAACAAAAAGGAAAATGGTGAGGCCTGCAAGAAACCCTCAGGGTAGAAACCTGACAAGAGCTATCTGAATACAGTGGCTGGGGATAGCAAAATGTTTCATTTCTCCTTTTATAACAGCTGACAAAATTACAGTGAAGGGAACTGATACATGAGTGCAGCTGATGAACTATGGCTCTTTGAAAAAATGGACTTCGAAAAAAAAATTGAGACACTCTGTCTTGCTCACACTCTAAAAACTCACACACCCAGTAGTGACTGTCAGAAATTTCTACTCAATGTTCAGTCTTTCTGGCTTATTCTTTCTTGTACAACTACCAGTTTTAATTCTAGTAAGCTATAACTATTAGGTCAGAGCACAAGTTGTTGGTTGTGTACGTGGCAGAGGTGCTGAAACAGGATAAATCAGGAGAATATTTTGGTTCCAGTAAGTTCCACATACCTAATCAACCCATGTCCATGTAATACGTACTGTATCACACAGAATCACAGAATGTTAGGGTTTGGAAGGGACCACAAAAGATCATCTAGTCCAGTCCCCCCGCCGGAGCAGGGTTACCTACAGTAGATTGCACAGGAATGCATCCAGGCGGGTTTTGAATGTCTCCACAGAAGGAGAGTCCACAACCTCCCTGGGCAGCCTGTGCCAGTGCTCTGTCACCCTCACAGGGAAAAAGCTTTTCCTAATATTTTTGTGGAACCTTCTATGTTCCAGCTTGTAACCATTACCCCTTGTTCTGTCATTGGACGTCACCGAAAAGAGCCTGGCTCCGTCCTCCCAACACTCCCCCTTGACGTATTTATAAACACTAATGAGGTCACCCCTCAGCCTCCTCTTCTCGAACCTAAAGAGACCCAGCTCCTTCAGCCTTTCCTCACAAGGGAGATGTTCCACTCCCTTCAAAATCTTTGTGGCTCTGCGCTGGACTCTCTCAAGCATTTCCCTGTCTCTCTTGAGCTGAGGGGCCCAGAACTGGACACAATATTCCAGATGTGGCCTCACCAGGGCAGAGTAGAGGGGCAGGAGGACCTCTCTCGACCTACCAGCTACTCCCCTTCTAATCCACCCCAGGATGCCATTGGCCTTCTTGGCCAGAAGGGCACATTGCTGGCTCATGGTCATCCTGCTGTCCACTAGAACCCCCAGGTCCTTTCCCCTACATGCATGCGTGACTTCCACAGAACTGCAGAAATATTTCCCACTTTTCGTATTATGAGGGGGCCGGTTAGCTCAGTCAGTTGAGCATGGTACTAACACTGCCAAGGTCGCGGGTTCTATTCCTGTTCGGTCCCCATGTGTTGCCTGATCTAGTCAAGAGGTGGCATCCCTGGCGACAGGGAGGTTGGATTAAATGATCTCTAAGGTCCCTTCCAGCCTAGGCCATTTTATGATTCTATGTTTGACATGCTGCTTTGCTTCTGACATCATCTCATGACACTGTGAGTCAGAAAAAGAGTGTGCATAGGGCAGGACAGCTCACAGGGAGCTCAGAGAGGACACTACAAAATCAGATTAAACTGGCTCTGAAGGATAAACAGTGGAAAGCTGGTAGTTAATTTTTCCTGACAGGCATAGCACACACCTCCAGAGAACCCATGTACTTGTGTTACCAAATTGATTCAACAGGCAAAAGCCAAGATCATATACAAAGCACAGAGTAGACTTTCCACATGTAATTCATTTAATTCCATTAACTGCTATCATGGCTGATTTGTCAGAGGGAAGTCTATTTACTAAACAAATCCAAGTGAATATGATTGACTGCCCTTGTCAGCTTCTGCAATTTTGTTTTTTTAATGTTATCATTTCAGATATGAAATTCAGATATCAGAAGGGATAGAAGGAATAGAGGAAGGAAGCAACCATTTGACTAATATTTGCATCGGAGGTACTGCAAGTAGAAAATTTAAGATCCGCATTTGACACTTAAGAGACTAAGGAAACAATAGTTATATTAAAAAAAAATCCGTCAGTGATGTCAATTCCTATATGCCAGCTGTTATTTAGCATTCTTACTATTATGTGATATGTGAATGGCAAGGTGAAGTCATGTAAGGAGTGTTTACTGGATTTTTTTACACTCAACTATATAATGTATGTTTGCATTCTGCATGTCTAAAACGTTAATTAAATTATATTAAGTAAACTCTATATTTTGGGAGAGAGAACTTAGCTTGAGTAAAGCACAATAGCCATTAACTTCATTTGCGGTAATTTAGAAAATGCTCCTATCATAAAACTCTATTGCTAGGACCTAAAAGAGAAGTGTAAATTACATTATGGCAAGTTGGTAACACTCTATATTCCTCACCAAAAGAAGAAAAAGTGCGGAGTACCTCTAGTAAAATAACAGGAACCAGTAGCCAAGTTTTGAAACATATATTAAAGGCTGAAAATTTCAAGCTTTATTAAGTAAAAAGAAGAAAGCCAGTGCTTATCATTAGCCTATGTTAATATTCTGCCTGCATAAACATCCCTCCCCTTTTTTTTTTCAATGGCTCTCTACTCAAGTTCCAACCAGACAATCACGTCTAAATGAACAAAGTAAAGAACACAGATGAAATGCTCTACAAGGGAAAATTGGTGTCTTGAATAACATCAGGAATGATGTTATTCAGGATAACATCAGGAATGATGTGATGGGAATCTTAGAGCACGTACGAAACACAGTCAATGAGAGAGGCTTTTAGGAAAGCAACTGCTGAGCTGAAAACCATGGTGAAACAAGGTGAGTGGGATCTCTGATTCTTACTAGAAAAAGGCCAGCGTTCCATCCAGCATTAAGCAAGGCAAGCAGGAGGACCCGAGAGGAGGAACTGCAGACAAGTGAGGCTCACTTCAGTTGATGGAAATATCATGGAGCATATCCTCTTGGAAATCACTTCTAATCATGTATGAATGGAAAGGTAAACCAAGGGCAAGTCCTCTTTGACAAATCTGACTGAAGTCTGTGAAGAAACGACTGCCTATATGGATAGCAGGAGAGTACTGGACAGAGGATATATTGACGTTAGTGAGTATTTTGACATGTCAGAAGCAGGTGAGAAAAGCTCCTCTCAGAGGTGGCAGATGATATAACATGGCTATAGCCACATATTGAAGGTTCAGGTTGGACATTCCAAAAACTATTTCCACTAGGAGGGAGTGCAGCACTGGAAGAAGTTGCCTGAGGAGGCCACGTGGAGTCCCAGTCCTTGGATGTTTCCAAGACTTGACCAAAATCACAGCTGACATGGTCAACGAGCATTACTGGCAGTCCCAGTTCCAGAGAAAGATTGGAGTCAATGATTTTCACAAGCCTTTTTTGACCAACATTACTGTGATTATGTATTTGCCACTAACCTTTAAGTAGCACTTCAGCAAAGCAAGCAGTGAGCAACACTGAGTGTGATACCTGTATTCCTTTTTGTGTCATAGTGCAGCCACACATGCCATGCCTCTTGTTCAGACTTAGGCCTTGCTAATGCAGTTGTGTCATTCCTGGCTCGACTTCAGTAGCAATTTGTGTGGGTGTAAGAACTGCCAACGATCCCTACATGTTGGACTGCAACGGGAATCCACATGCCAGGTAAGCCAGGAAAGAAACTTAAGGCTCCTTCTTCTTCCTAACAATTTATTATTGTAAATTGTCAAAGAGAAAGTGGGCTTCGTCAAGTCATTTACATCACGGAGTCAGCACCATCTCCCAGTACCTGGGTTTGCAGGAAAGGGCAAGGCTGGCTGGAGCATCGATCCCTGCCTGGCTCCGTCCACTCCCTTCCCTGGCCACTGTGCCTGAGGCAGCACGCCGCACACGTCCCCAGGTACAGCCCTCCAGAGCCAAGAGCCATCCAGGAGGTTAAGTGAAACTCAGTGCCCAGATGTGCCTTGCAGGTTGTTTCTGGCAGCATCATACCTCTTGCTGGAGAAAAGTTGCGAAGCGACGATGCAGCGAACAGGAAATGATTCACCAGTTTTCTGCACACATCTTGGGAAATATTTGTGTTACAACTAATACACCGTTCAATTTTGCCCTGGAAAGAGCTTATAAAATTAACAACAAAGAAACACCATGCCATGTTTTTACCTTTGAGGAGATACAAATGTCTACTTTAGATTGCCCAGATATTGCCTGCCTTGAGTTGTTTACTGCAACACAGTGTCTTATTCTTTACTGACTAACTTTCCTTACAGAGCCTGCCAAGCACAAATTAGGTCAACCTAAGCAGCAGTATGAAATGTAATTAACCAAAAACTTTCTTAATTAGTGCTGTTATTCAGGGTGGGGAGAGCTTAGCTCACAGTAAATTGGGGCAGGGCACATTGGTAGGGAGAGATTCTTCCTAAAGAAAGGTGGATCTAATGCTGAACACCTGCCCAACATATTTTGAAATTTTGATTATGTTTTATGACCACAGCAAGGACTGTAATTTGTGCCTGTAGGGTGCTCTGCGTTGCACTAATAGATTGCAATAAACCAACAAACAACGAACTAATAATTCTTATGGACAACACTTGCAGATAGAACCAGTGAGTCTAGGTCTTCATGTATTCTGTCACAAAAATGTTGGTGAGAAATTGTTTCCCCCCTGCTAGAGGCACCAATGGCACATTGCCACTTCTGCACAGCAGCTCCCATTGGACTGGCTGACCAGGGACCAGCATCTTTCACACTGTGACCATATCTCTGGGCTCCTGTTCAGGAACCCACTTGGCAGGAGATACAAAAGATAGATCAGTATGGTTTCCAGTGAGCAAGTACCCACAACACTGCATTTGATATTATTGACATCTTAACTGTGAGACAAGACTGGGACTAAATGGGCAAAGTTCAATTAGTTTGTTACCTCTGAAGACAGTCAATTCATGAGAAACTTGTGCTACCCAAGCAGTATTTGGATGAAGAGAGACTTCCAGTTTTTGTCATCAAACAACTTTCACTTTCTCTCACCTCTCCCCTTTCAGTATAAAACATTGATGAATTTCGCTTAAATGAAAGCAGAAACACTAGGCCGGCTTTTCATTTCTGCTACTCTGCTGAGCTGTTAATACTCTTATGATCCATCTCCTATCCGGAGTGAATAAAATAATTTGCATTTTTCCATGTACAGATGCTGGCATGTACTGATGCAGTATAAATTACTGGTTAAAAATTCTCATTAATATTTAATACATTGAGGAAAATCTCCTGGAGTAAAGGGCTAAATATAGTATAGTGGAGTACAGACTATAATAAAAATATACAAGGGCCAGTACAGAAAAATATGCATGGGAGCAACCTAGAAAGCTCCAAAAAACAATGATTTTTGCACTAGTTGTGCATGAACCAACTCATGTCTGATGTTTAGCTACATTCATGCAATATTGCACTCAAGCTAATAAAGCCTGGAGAGGAGCATGGTAATAGGATAACGTGCAAATTAACATTGCCACTGGATGAAATCATTATAGTGCAAAGCAGAACCCCAGATCTACATGTAAGTTCTTCGCTACGTTTTAAAATATGGTCTAAGTTTGGCATAAACCTTGTCCTGATCGACCATACAGGGATTTTTGCGTACTGTTATCATCATAATTGCATTTTAGCAGGAAAATTCATGTCACTTTCAGGAAAAAAGTACACACATTTAAGTGCTCTATACTAAAATCTTATCATCTGAACAGCACAGCAAGTCTCAGGGTTTGCCATGGTTCTTATCTTGGTCTGGTTTACTGAGAAAGTGTTATAATATCCTAGAAGTTGGTCTACAGTCTTTCAAAAGCAGAGAAGGTGACTATTTTAATAATGTGGTTTGCAAGAGTGAATAATAAAAAGATGCATCGATGAAGCAGTGAAAACCTTATTCAAGCTCATTACCGAGACTTATTTAGATTAATTTTACTTTTGTACAAGGCCTGCAGCCATGGCCCATGGAAGCCTGTCACCAAATGTAAAGGGGCATGCACATTTTTAAGCTAGCATCATTTGAATTTATCAGTGACTTCTCAGCATCCAGTTAGCAAGAATGAATGTGTGCAACTTAGAATTAAATATCTACGTGTGTATTTAAATAGGCAGATTATAAAGACCTGAACTTCAGGTGAAGAAACAGAAACATCTGTGTATGGAATGGGCCCCTCAAAATCACCCAGATACCTGTTTGGATGGGAAACTATTACCTCCTGGGTTTGAGCACTCATTCATAGGTGAAAGAGAAACATCAGAAAAAAAGGAGATTCTACTGTGTGGTCTGAGCTGAAGCCAGCATAATGAGTTCAGTTCTGTTAACGGAAATTGAAAGCCTGTGACTTGAACAGTGATTAAAACACAGACCTTAGGAAGAAATAGTGAAACTGCATTCTGAGAAATTAAAAAGAACTTACAGACCTAGTTAAGTGATGCTTACTAGAAAGATAACATTAATAATGAATTTCCAGTGACCTCCTTTTAACCTACTTTCTAGTAATCTGGAAACCATTAAAAATGTTGATTAATTTGGCAAGACCTAGCAGGCAGTGTTTGTTCAATTTAGTGAAAAATGTTTTAAGGAAAATACTTCATATTTGGGCAAAAGCAGGCTTCTCTGAATACTTTTACTTAAAATGCATTCTTTACTTCCAATTTTAATATTTTTTTCATTTCATTATTTAGGCAAAATGCATCAAAATAGACCTAAATTGATATTTCTCCTTTAGTTTTATTCCTGACTGTACATAGACATGGCTATTTAGCTACACAGACACGGTGATTAAGGATATGGTTTAGTGGTGAACTTGGCAGTGTTAATGCTTGGCATTATGGTCTTAAGGGTCTTTTCCAACCTAAATGGTTTTATCATTCCACATTTGCCTTTACAGAAATGCTTAAATATCTGCTAGAAGAGACCTGTCATCTAACTCCAAGCATGAGTGAATGTTTGAGAGAGAACCAAGCCCATTTTTACTTTGATCATAGGCTGTGATGCAGTTTTGTATTCCCAGTATACACATTTTCCCCTCTCTGTAAATCTATCATTTTTATCAAGTCTCTGATAATGCTGTTAAAACAAAGCATACACTTAGAAACAAGAGCTTTAGTGCTTATGTTGTCAGCCTTTCTATACGAGTGCAAAAACCAATCCTTCCTCAAAGTCAGGATTAGCTAGCTACACAATAATGATCAGTTTTGTAATATGTGAAATATGTGTCAAATCTAATAACCGAAGTCTGCCTAAATAAAAGAATGTGTTCAAAAAGATTAGCGGATTATTGCCGGCTCACACAGCCTGATGCCACTTCTCATGCTTCTTGGATGGCTTGTAGCATGTCTCGGCTGCCGCCAGTCAACACATGTGCTCTTTAAGCATGGAAAATAATGCAGGAAGTTAGGAACGCAGTGCTGGTGGTTTGAATGAGAAGGCTATTTGTCGAGCTGGAGACATAAAAGTCTTTTCTTTTTCATCAGAAGGATTTTCTACAAAGGCTGGAGGAGATGCTGCACTTCAGGTAATACATACGCAATTAATACACACTGCCCTCGTATAGCTGTTGAGGGTAGCGGGCTTCACCAGCAGATGATGATTTGCTCTCACACTTTCATGCCAGTCTGTGTATGCGCTGCTCCTCAGACAGCATTAACAGCTGTGCCAGAGGGATACAGCCTCTGAACCAGGGCTGGCAGCTCACAGCAGCACAGGGTGAGCACTCTCAGCCAGGAAACAAAGGGTTTGATGAATTAGGCTAACAAACACGTGGGACAAACGGTCTCCCAGGACTATAAAATTGATTAAATTTGCTGTTTTTTACTGGAGACCAGCTGAATTACAGTGCTCCTGCCTTATGACATGTGGACTGTGCTATTTGCACTTCATCTTCAACAGACTGATTTTATATACTCAGAGAGGTGATCAATAAGCTTCTAAATGATGGTATCTACATCACCCACAGTGCACTCAGATGCTGAAATAATGATGGTTTTGACAACAGGCTTGAAAGGTTTATGTTAAAATGGTACAGTCTGCCCTTGATGATTCATTTGCTAACTAACTGGGGGAATTATTGTGTGAGAATGTTGTGACTATTCAAAAATTGTTGTTGTTAAACCTGAATTCTTCTTTGAAACGTGTTTCTGAGGACTAGTGGTATACACTTTGCTGGAGTTAATACTTCCTTAGCAGTGAAACGACTCTCAGCTTTCTCATTGCCAATGCACATCTTTAGCTGCTATGTGATTTAATGGGAAGTCTGTCCTCATTAAACTTTTCATGAAACATCCAGGAGTTCCTCAGCTATAATTTTCAATCTTACTTTGCAATTGCATATCAACCCCCCTAAAATACTTATGTTTTCAAAGTTTCTTGGCCTATTTCAAGAAAAAATCAGGGATGTTTATCATAAACTACGATGCTCAATACTTCTGTTGAAGCTGCAAGCCAGTTTTGCGGCTCAAGGGACAACTCTGTCAGACCGCATCTGGTATCACATACTAATGTTATATTGGTCATAAACAACATATTGCCTAACTAAGTGCTAAGGCAGTTGTTCCTTAGCAGAAGTGACTGCATAGCTGGTGCCAAGAAGGTTCAAACGTGTCCATAACATTGCAGAAAGCTCCTGTATTCATGGTGTTTCTGTGAAACTGTGCAGGGCAGATATCTAACTTGTAAAAACTTCAGTGTCATCTCGTGTATGGTATCACGCATGGACAAAATGTGCCCGAGACAGGTGCAGTCACACCGAACCAAATTCAGATTTTTTTCCCTAGTCACCTTTTGCACTCTTTCCATATCCTACATACCATTGCAGGTAGCTGACATGCCGGTATGTTGTTATTAATTTCTGTTAGAACTTCAGTCTCAATGTGTTCCAGAGAACCCGGAGAATTCTTGCAGAAGGCCTTTCCACTTAATCTAATTCTAAAAACACTACCGTTGCAACTTCAGTTTCAGCTACTGTCTTGCAAACCACTATTGGATCAAGTGGTGGTGGCTCTATTTTGCTTTCTGCTCAAGAACAATTTGTCAAACACTAAATTTATTTAAATATTGCTTTCTACAATATAATTCATTAAGATCGAAAGAGCAATATAGGCACTTCTGCCAAGGCAAGAATGGACAGGTTGTAAGATAATCTACTCTGATACTATCCGGTTCCTGCAAATCATTGAGTGATTATCAGCTTTCATGCTTTCTATAAGCTGCTATGAAAATTTGACTTCTGAAAACATGCTTTTCTGAGGCTGCCACCGTATTTGGGAATCTTGACTTCAATATTAGGTATGAAAATATTTTCCACCTGTTTCTCATACATGACTGAGGCTGTTGGCACCGTTCTTTCCTTGACTACTGCTGTGGGACACTTAAGTCTCCAAGAAGTGCTGCTGCAGAGCCTTCAATTGCACAGTGAATGTACAGAATACATTTCTCATATACGTAGAATAGAATCATAGAATGTTTTGGGATGCAAGGGACCTTTAAATGTTGTCCTCTCCCCCTGCAGTGAGCAGAGACATCTTTAACTGGATCAGGTTGCTCAAATCTCTGCGCAGCCTGACCTTGGATGTTTACAGGGATGGGGCATCTCCCACCTGTCTGAGCAACCTGTTCCAGTGTTTCACCACCCTCATTGTAAAAAGTTTCTTCCTTATATGTAGAATGCCTACGCAGCAAAACCTCCACAAACACGCAGCCAAGTTCACACAGTTTAAAACAATGAGGCATTCACAGTCTTTGTGCCTTTCATCTCCTGCTCTAAAATCCAGTAAAAGGAAACAGAATTGTTAGTTTCTAATGCCAGACACCCTAATCATATTGGCCAGCTAATTACTGGTTAGGTAGGAAGCAGGACCCTGTTTAGACCCATTAAGGTTATCGCCTGTTGTCACACCCAGGGGAAATGTTGCTCAGTGTAAGTGCTCTGTTATCACCATCTTTAGTTCTCAACTTCTTTGTAAACCAGTTACTCTGAGCACTGAGGAAGACAAGAAATTATTAACTATGAAGAAACCTTGTTTTTTCCTGTTTTGAAATGGCTGAGGCAAACACATGAGGACAGGTAGTACCTTGCTACTGGGGATGGAGAGGTTCCTCTCTTCCAGTGAACATCTTCAGGCACTGCTGAGGAGGCCACGAACTTCCACCAGACTGCCACCACGGTCCCATGGCCCCCGGTGTAGGAGCAGCCCCAGGTTTCAGTGATCCACGTGTGTGCACGAGGCAGCACGCGCTCTTCTCACGATCACTTTGCTGTAGCTGGAAGCACAAACAGGCAAAAGGTGGTCAGGCACCTACTCCTGGCATGGGGTGCCATGAGTTCAGTGCTCAGTTCCTGCTGCGTTTCCCTGGGGGATGGGAAGCAGGTTCCCCACCGCAGCAAGCAATGGCCAAGTGGGCTGCTCAGCAAGGCGGCTGCTCAGCAATCCCTGCAGGTGCAATGAGGTGTGTTTATGCACAGAGAGCCAGGATCACAGGAGAGGCGAGGACCAGAGGGGAAGCATATTATCATTCTCAAATGGAAAACATTCACTCCCCACCCGAAAACTACGAATTCTGTGCTTTTTTAATGCCTTCTATTTTTCGCGAAATACCTAAAATTTTCTGCAGACTTTTTTCTATTAAAAGTTTGGTTTGTTGAAATACAATTTGCAGTTAGGAGTAATAAATGATGGACACTTCCTTACCAGTCTCTGTTAAAACTGCATAAATCCAAATAAAACATTCCTCATGGCATTAGCAGACTAATGCAATGTATTATAAAGGTCATATTTATAAAAGGATGTTCTATACTGCGTAGTCTCGGTGCTGGAAAACAGCCCAAGTCAACTCCTGCTACAGTAATCTTTTCTTACCCTTTGTGCTCCCTGATTTCTGCAGTATACCCACTGTCAATAAATAGTCATGTTCCCTCAAGTACTATGCCTAGTGGCACCGTACATATTGGAAAAGTATCTGCTGTACAAGTCATGCTCTTTTAATTCTGTTGATACCATAAACACTATTTCAGTCCTTCAGCAGGCAGAACTCTAGTTGAAGTGACAAAGTTGTTTTTTCTCCTGGACATGATCCACATGATCAATCCATTAATCAGTAGACTCCCAATGAAAGGAGAGTCAGAACACTGCTCAGAAAGCACCTACAAAGTGTAAAGCGAGATTAAAGCAACATCTTATGAAAAGTCTTTGACTGTTTCCCCCTTGGACTACAAATCATACAATTGCAGGAGGGGCAAAGCAAAGAAGTAAAATAGTAGCTGTTACCCTAATTATGTGGAGTCTCTATTTTGTGTTAGGATGAAGCTTTAGGTGTGCTTACTATCTGCTTGATTTCATTAATGAGTCTTCATGAATTACAAGCCAATAAAGAATGAAGATGGGAATGATCTCAGGCTAAATATGAGAATTTTATTGCTGACTATCAAAGACCTTCTCCTAAAATGCTAATTTTTAAGACATAGTCCTTTGATCAGTACTGATAGTGAATGTTAATCAAATAAAACTCCGACATAGTTCTTGTTACTTTAAATGGGAAGTGAAAAGTAATCTGCCAAATTTTAATTGTTAATTTGGGCTATACTGCTATCACTCTCTAAATCTCAAAGCTGAATATTAGAGAATATCTTTCTTAAGATGAATATTATACTTCTGGAAACATGCCTGAATATCACTGGCTCAAGAGCACAAGTATTCCTCACTTCTGAGAGCTAAATTAATACTCCCACTGACTACTGCAACAAGTTGCAGTGCTGGGTGTACTGTGGGCTTGCATAAGGCAAGACTGGACACAGTATTTCTAAGTTAGCTGGAAGGTGGGGTGACGTGGCCTGGCAGGCTCCTCTGACAAGCCCATGGCAAGGCTGTGGCATGGTTCCTCCAGTTTTCGCAGGGCTGTCTCGATCAGCGAGGCCACCACAACCACCCATCTCACTAAGCTGTGGCCGCTCTGGACCTTGCGAACACCTCCTTTTGACAGTCAAATCAGGTAGCCAGCTGAATTATGGTTTCCTTAAAAAAAACCAACAACCAACAACAAAACTAGTTAGGAGGGAAAGGAAACACCTTTGTTGTCTTCTGCCTAACAATCCTCTGATGGGGGAGCCCTAATTCAACACCAAAGTACTAAGAAGCCTTTTTGAATTGCTACTAGAAGAAAAAAAAATACACCCTGCAGGAAAAACATTGCAAGAGAGAAAAACACCACTTTTGGGTTTTTTTCTTACAGCCAGGTGATGTGTGTTTACTTCACTCAGGTGTTTATTCTACTAAAACATAAACGCTACACTAAAGCTGAAACTATTATGAGGTAACGTTTGTGGAGTATTTTTTAACAGACTTTCAGGTATGAATCAAGATACTCTGAGGGTGAAAATGCTCATTCATTTAATCAATATTATGATTTTTTTTAAGAAACCTTCTGTATAAAGTTCTGACAAAATACTTGTGTGAGCACTTTAACGGAGATCTCCCCCTCCCTTTTAAACCTCAGTTATAAGCTTCTAACCTCCTTTAGATGGTTTAAGAAGGAGTAAAAAGCTTTGCAAATCCATAAAGATGTACAATTCTGACTCTACACACATAGATCAGTACATTCTGTGTAACAAAGGAAAATTTCTTGAGAATGGGCTGGAGAGGGACTGATTGTAGAGGAGGTACCACCAGCATCTTCAGGGGTCAGTGTGAAGGTCCTTTAGAAAAGGGCAAAGAACCACTTCAACAGCTCTGGAGAGAGGTCCTCTCTGTAAGCAGGTCGGGGTGAGGGTGCTTCACCCCCACAGGTGCTCAGAGGTTTTTCTTTAAGGTGCTCAGGCTTTCCCACCCTCCTGGCACCCAGACATGCATGTGCCTCATAAGTCAGGAATCGCCGTCCCTGGGCAAGTTCCCGCCATGGGCAGGGGCAGGGAGCAGAGGGGTGGGAGCAGCTCCTTGCCAAGGTAGCCGTGGGGCTGCTGGGGAAGGAGGCTGCAGCCAGTGCCGCGAGGAGGGGCCCTGAAGTGGGAGAGGCAGGGAAATTCCACAGTGTAAAAGTTATGCTGAGAAGATGTGGGGACACCTCAAGACACCTATGGAAAAGACACCTCAAGGCACCTATGGAAAAGACGTGGGCATGGCCCTCCCAGAGGCTATTGTTACTATTTATTAGTTCAAGGGCAAAGACAGAAGGCTCTCCTGTTCTTTTCCTTTCCCCTCAATGGTAAAGAGCGACCATAGGCCAAATTAATCTTTAACAAAGAATACGTTGTTTTCTCATGGCCAGGTAGATGTCGATGTGGTCAGATAATGATATTCTAGTTAGATGAGAGCCATGCATAACTATCTATGTCTGCATTAGACCTGGAAAACACATCACAGAAAAAAAATCAGACAATAATTTTCAAATAAAGCTTATTCTGATTCCATGCACTGCAGCTTTCACTTGCTGCACAGTGTTTTATTTAGGTAATGTTTAAGAGCTCCTGTGATAGACCAGGCGTCTCTTTTACACAAACACAGACTCGCGAGATTCCCTGTCTGGGCTCTGGGCCATTTTTTCTGCTGCATATCTTCTACTGCAGTCCCCAGGAAGTATACACATGCAGAAGACAGTATTTAGTTTGTAAAAGTGGTAGGATGAAAATTCATGAAAATATAGGTCTGAGATAATGCTAGAATGCGTATGGTCATTAACCACAATGAACTTACAGATTTGAAGGCAACAATTATCAGGGCTTATTGCAATTGCACTACCAGCACATTAATGGGATTGCATAAATATTGGTAAAAATAGCGCAGAGTAGCAGCCAGCACATAACCTCTGATAGTAAGTAGATGACGGCATCAAAAGAACCAGAAACCAGTAGGTAGTTCCTCAGTTCACCAAGGACATTGTCCTTCCCACACAGTAACAGCTCCTCAAGCTTGGCTGAAATGCATTGTAGCTGAAACCTATTATAAAGACGTAAAATCTTCATTGGAAACCAATTTCTTCCTCTTTCATTCTAGTGAGAAAAATAGTATTTAAAAAGCGCATTTCTCCTTTAACCATAATCCATAAATGCTTTTAATTACATCACCTTTCATGGTAAGACATGAAATACAGTCACTTAAAAGGCCATGCATGGCTCAGGTATCGCAGCGAACGCTTTCTCCTGGCAAGGGTCACCAGAAAAAACGTACATGAGACCTACAGATTTACAGTCAATAAATATTGATTTTACTTTTGCTAGACATGATAAACCTCTTGAGATAGTTAAAGAAAGACTTGAAAAAACTAACTCTTTGGCAAATGAAATTTCCAATACACAGAATTTTTTTTTTCCCCGCTAGGTCTCTTAAAAGAAAGTACAAACCGTAGAGAATGGGTGAAGAAGCCATTTTTCCCCTGTTACTGTTTATGGGCAACATCCCACACACATGACTAACACTCAACAGAAAAAAACAACACAAATAAACCTGAAGTCTCTTGAATAATGTACATGGCTTTTCTTCCCTTGTAAATCAAGTTTAAACTGAGTACAGTCAAGCTATCTGTGAGAAGTTAATTTTAATACCATCTATATGGCCATTGGAGAAAGTTAAAGACTAAACTTGGGGTTTTTTTGCACAAGATAAGTTCAATTACGGACAAAGAACTGTGTCACATAGTTTCCAATAAGAATATTTTTGAGATTTCCCTTTTGCAATAGCTCTTTTGTGAACCCAAACCAGTTTTTTGTGTTACATTGCTTATAAAATAGGCAAAATTTTGATATAATTACTCATTTAGAAATCGTCTTGGAAGCAATCTTCAACCAGCTGTATTTCTGTGGATTGTTCCCCCAGTGCCGTTCATGACATACCATATTACTAGACGCCACAAATCTTCCCGAGACATCACATATTGTACAGTGCAGATTATTTATTTTGCTGAGTCCAGGTTTTTCCTTCTTAGCTTGGAAACAATCCCAAAGGTAACAGGGAAGTTTGAGCCCTCTCTGAAACATGCCTCTTGGCTGGTTCCCTTTCCTGTTTTCTAGCCATCTCCAGGGCCACATAATCAGTGCAACTCATGTAGTTCTTGTGCAGTTTTATACAGGCCTTCTCAACTTCTTACACTTCAGCCAAAAAAACAAAAAGTAAAAGGCTGTTTTGAAAACTAGGCTTTTTCTTTAATTCAGAGTCTAGATATATTGCAGTGCTGTGTAATGAAGCTACAGGTGACTGCCTCCAACTCTCCCACATCTGCAAAGTGAGGTCCTATAAATCAAATATAGGAGGTGGTGCTGTGTTTTGCTGCTAACCAGGTCAAAACAAAATTCCAGAAAGCAAATAACCATAACAAGTGGTTGCTGCACATAATGTTTCTCTGTCATTACACAAAAAAGTTGATAGCTCCCAATTATGAAAAAACCTGGACTGGTTATGCAGGGATTTCACAACTGCAGGCAAGATACCTTGAGGTATATTTTTGTCTGCACTTAGATGCTCCTTTTAGCTAGTTGCATTGCCTTGTGACTTTAGTATAAAAAGGTTTGGTTTTTTGAAGGTGCCTTCATTTACTAAACCAAAATCAGGCCAAAAGACATCGATGAAGGCCAGAACAAGATTTGGATTATATTATTTGTTTACAGTCAAGAGGGAGAATGAATGCTGAGTTCCAGCAAAAACTAATTATATGAATTTGAATCTAGCAAAATGACTGCTTACCTGCCAATCTAAAAAAAAAAAATCACCTCTCTTGAATTTTATAGGCCAAAACCTCATTTGTCATTGATCTCACTTTATGTATTAACAAGCATTACAAAAGAAGAACCTTCATTCTTTCTGGAGATGTTTGCATTTCAAGGCCTCACCTCTGTCTCTTTTACATGTGAAATATGTCAGACAACATCCCCCTGTGCACCCCACTCCCCCACTAACATCCTACAACACCACTGGTGAAATGAATCAGCTGTGCTCTGAATGAAGCAAAAACCCTCTTGAAAAAGTAGTATATGGTCAGGTAGTGAAGTGTTATCACAGGAGATGTGCCAAAGGAATTGAAGTAAAGACATTTAGACCTTTTTTAGTTTTTTGACATATCCTAAGCGAAGTTTTGGATCTTTGGTGTTCCAGTCTTAACAGCCTTTATAATTGTTTAATTTCACTATATTAGTGTGATAGAAAACCTTACTGAGGCCAACCGAAGTCCCCTCTCCTCCCCACTGTCTGTCATAAAACAAAAGCAATGTTAAAATTATGCATTTGTGGCCAGAAATCACAAGTGCAGTTGTCCCATTGTCCTAATATGCCAGACTGCTCATAGCAGGAGTCCTGCTGGCACTGTGCATTTCACGTTCACAGTTCTGCACCTGTGGAAGTATTACAGAGTAACACAAATAATATAAAGCTCAAGCCTCAGTGCAATACTGCCAGAAGAGCATCCTTCTGGTGGCACCCCGAGCCAAGAGATGCTGAGATATATGCGATGGGTACCAGGAGGTAACCACAAAGAGGGATTTCCTATAGTCCCTGCAGAAGGGCTCTGTGTTCATTTGGAGTTTAATTTGTGCTGTCAAGTGTGCCCATAAGGGAAAAAAATCTCCCTGGTGCCAAAGCACATTCAGCTCTGATGGAGAAATCCATGAGGTGGAAAAGCCTCAGGTACTGGGGTGCAAGAGGACACAGAGAGAGGGACCCGGCTGGATGTCCTACACACCCCAGAGAGATGTAGCAGGTCCAGACTAACTTTGGCTTGGGAGGAACATGTCATCCAGCAGAAAGCGGGGTGAAGTCAGGAGACCTGGGCTATGGATGCCCTGCGTTGCTGCCAAGCGCTGCTGCTGCTGCCTTACTGTGCATTTCTTTGGGTCATCTCCCTGTGCTTCTGTTTTCCCAACCCCAAGTCTGACGACCCAGTCTGGCTCTTAGGGCCACTTGACAGACAGACAGCACAGGTGCAGAGCAGTCCTCAACCCCAACTTCAACAGCAACTGAGGGTAATTGATGCTCTTCTGGAGGTTTGAATTCACCTGCGGTAAATGTGAACAGAGGATTTGCAATGCCTTTCTTTTGCTCTATTTAATCCATTGCTATTCAGAAATAGAAGTATTTACTGAATAAGTAAAGACTGAAAGCAAAATGAAACAAAATTTCATTTTCTAGATTTCTTGGTCTTGGTGGAAGTTACTGCAATCAGAATACGAAAGCACAAAATAGATGTATTTATTTACTTAAAATGATTTTGAAACTTTTGCTTTTACTAATACTATACAGTAAGGAAATATTCAGTTATTCAGGAATTAAGCAATTTGTCAGCACTTGAACTGGTGGATCTGTTACGTTGTTGATGGAGAAAGAGGAAGCACACCTTAAGTCCAAAAACTTGTTAGTATAATGGAAAATTTAGCCACCTATCTCTAGAATCATTATTAGTCTAGATCTAATTATTACATAAATAGAAAGAACAATATTGCTTTTAGAAAAACCCTCAGTGATAGCAATAATGCAATTAAAATTACTATGTACACAGTTCTTACTATCTATCCTTCTTGGGATAATAATCACCCTTCCACTGCTCCTCTGGTCCTGAAGTCATCAGCTTTGAGCTGTTGACAAGGGTAACACTGTAAGCCATCTACCTCTGAAAACCCCCTTTGGGAAGAAGACTGTATTGATGCCACCAGTTACATTTTCCTCCGTCTAGGATCCATCTGGGGTAATTTCATGTTTACTGATATACTCATATACCTTTTTCTTCCTTGGTCTATACTGCTACGTTACATCAGAATTTAATAGATATTACGCCTTCTACATATGAGATAGGGTGGGTTTTTTAATCCCTAAATCCAGTTTAGGGCAGCTCCAAATCTGCATTTATTTCACTGACCACAGATAAGTTGCTTAAAGCTGTGGGGTCTCCAGTAACAAGGCCCATAGCCTGTCCCTCATCATGTCATACCTGTTCTCCTCTGCACCGCACCCTCCGTCTCTGCTTCTCAGGTCCTCTGCTATTGCTCCGCATCTGCATTTCTCCCTATCATTGTATCAGAGTTATAAACATCTCATTCTACATACAGTAACTGCTTAGTACTGCTACCTGTACAAAACTAAGATCATACCATGCAACGATAAACAGAAATAAAACAAATTATCTGCAGATACCTTGTCAGTTGGAAAAATTGCTGTCACAGCCAAACTAAGTAAAACAACATTGCAGGTAGATGAAAAAGAGAGCAAGCCTCAGTTCCAGGACTGCGCAAACAAGGCTCAGTCCCAGGACTGTGCAAACTCCGCACAAAGCTGACAGCCTCTCTCCAGCAATGACACAGCCACGTTACAGACCTACATGGTTATGACAGCCCTAAAGTTTTCTGCTCACAGGTAGCAAGTCTATCCTCCGGATGCAGCAAGCAAGTTTAGGTCAGGAGAGACCTCTGGACATCATCTGGTCCAATGCTCTGCTAAAAGCAGGGCCAACTTCAGTGGCTTTCAAAAGACAACAGAGGCTGTTCTTAAGAGTGGCTTTACTTACCGAGAAAAATCCAAGGTGTGGTGGTGTTGTGGTTTAACCCCAGCCAGCAAATAAACACCACCCAGCCACTCACTCCCCACTGCTTCCCCGGTGGGATGGGAGAGATAAACAGAAGGGCAAAAGTGAGAAAGTGAGAAAACTAGTGGGTTAAGATAAAGACAGTTTAATAATTAAAACAATGGTAAGAATAAAATGAAATTGTGAGGGAAAGGGGGAATAACAGAGAGAGAAAAATAAAATCCAAGAAAAACAAGTTATGCAAATTAAAACAATTGCTCACCATCAGTTGACTGATGCCCCAGCAGTCCCTGAGCAGCAGCCCTCTGGCCAACCTCTCCACTGGCCTTATTGCTGAGCACAAGGCCATACAGCATGGGATATCCCTTTGGTCACTTGGGCTCAGCTTTCCCAGCTGTGTCCCCGCCCAAATCCTTGTGCACTCCCAGCCTACTCACTGGTAGGGTGAGAAGCAGAAAAGGCCTTGACTCTGTGTAAGCACTTGCAGAGCAATAACAAAAACATCCCTATGCTATCAGCACTGTTTTCAGCACAAATTCAAAACATAACCCCATACTAGCTACTATAAGGAAAATTAACTCCATCCCAGCCAAAACTGGCACGGGTGCCATATGGTTGTCAAGGTTTAAGGCTGGGCCAGTCACTATACTCTGACAGACACTCTTTGTGATCTCCTCCCATCCTCCCAGGAGACGATAAAAGAGGAACCATGGAGAAAGGCTTTGAGGTAGAAAAAAACCTTGAGCTAGTTTAATAAAAATACATAAAATAATACTAACAATAATAATGATGTCAAACTGTATAAAGATATATACAAATATGCTCAAAGATACAAAAGAATGTAATACATGAGTTACACCTTCCAGATGACAACAAAGTCCCAAGCAATTAAAAAAAAAAAAAAAGAGATCCTGGACTGGACTCAGCAGCAGACAGGAGAACTCAAGCAGAGAGTCCCAATGATAGTAAAAAAACAAACAGAAAAGTAGCTGTGTTTCTACTACCCAGGCTGGAGGACAAGGGAAGACAACTTGTTCCATAGAACAGTGCTCCTCTGCAGTGTGGGATCAGGAGGCAGGAACACCAGCAGCACAGGAGGTAGATGACAAAGAGCCAACAGCAATCCCCCCAACACAACAGCCATAAAAGGCTGCAGGGCTCTTCTTAGGGGCCCTTATATACTGAGCACATAGGAAGGAATACCATGACTTGTCCATTTGGGCCACCTGATACATCTTCTCCTCCCCATAGGCACAGCTGATTGACACCTCTGCCAGGAGCCCCAGAGAACTTTTATCCTGGTGCTCTCAAACCAGGACAACAGTAAAGGAAGCTAGAGTTACTGGGCTTAATTTTCCACATGAAATAAAACTCTCAAACATCCCAAAGCTAGCTGCATCAATAGAAATCTCAAAAATGGATTCTACTGAATAGCCATGGCTTAAAGTTAATTGATTTCAACTTTCGTAGTCAGCTTTCTCTAAGCAGCTTCATTGTGCGCTACTCTCCTGTGGTCTGAGTACTGCCAGCATCAGATGTTACTTGTAAAATATGAGTTTAATTGAGCAAGAGGGAGAAATAAGAGCCTGGGCAAGACATTGCTGGCATACGTCTCTAATTCAATTTCACTCAGCAAGATTGCTGATCAATTAAGAGGCCATTTCTCCGATGACACTACACCTATTCTCTCTGCAGAGCAGTTCCTTGCTGATACTGAGGGGGCACTGGGATCCCCAGAGGCTGGAGCATGTCTGGCTGGGTGAAGCATGAAGCCCAGATTGTGGGAGACTAGGGGGACATGAGCAAGGGAGAGGATGAGGTGCCAGACCTCGCTCTCTGGAACTCTTGGTGAGCTGGGAAAAGAACCTCCCAGCACAAGACCTTCTACATCCAGGATCACAGAAAGCAGCTGTACTCTTGTGCTTATCTTAGAAGTACATATTTTAAAGGAATTTACTCAATGTGTCAATCTACTAAGGTAAAAAAAATGGGCAGGGGTAGTGCTGTTTTATTTAAACACTTTCCTTTGTTGCATTTCACTGAGATTTATATCCTTACATAAGTCATAGAGGGGTTATTTGAGTGAACCAGCTCGTTGATGATGGCAGTGCTGAAAAAGAGCAGAAGCCTCCTGCAACCCAGCACATCAAGCTGCTACTTGACCACTGGGACCTTCTAGCTGTCCCAAGAAGAGTACTCTGCATTTCAAAAATGAAAGTGAGTTCAATGCAGCAAAAGTAAAATAAAGTTCAAAGGCTGTGAGTTGTAGTGAAGCAAATACTGGCTAGACGTTAACTTCCAAGTAGTAGCGGCAATTCATCGTGGAAGGGCTTTAGACATTGTAAGCTCTCCATTTCTCATTTCTAAAACAAAATTCTCTCCTAAAAATTATGTAGCCATTTGAAAAAAAAGGCATTCAGGCAAGTGCTGTGACCCATCTTATTTACAATGTAAAATGAAAACTTTCCTGATATATTGTCAATAAATTGTGCTATACATTTCCCAACCCTCTAGTGTGCTATACATTTCCCAACCCTCTAGTGGCAGAGGCATAGACACTATTTGATCTCAAGTTAGTAATTAATTTGATCTGTTATTGCCTTGTGGCAGATTTTCTTATAAGAGAAGTAACTGTGGTCTGGATTACTATTTGCAATATTCCAGGAAGTGAAATCGCTTTGTTTCTTGTTCCTTATTTTTTTTTTCTTCAAGTAAAACATCAGCCTTATCCACTTCTTGTTGCTAATGACCTTCTTAAATCTTCCTGTTTCAGACTTCCTGTAAGAAAATCAGTAATGAAAAAATATGTTAGCTATCAGTGCTATGAATCTCAGCTTAAACCAAGTAAGCGTATAGACAAAGTCCTGACTGATTTACGGTAATGCAGAAATTTTTCATAACCCCAAATGAAACTTAGTCTTTCCTCTTAATGTAATTCTTTGTTGTCATATCCTTAAATGACCTGCAGGTATATAATGATTTTTTTGCCTGTATAAACAAGTTCATGGCAGGTAAGATATTAGCAGCAGACATTTATTTCTCGGCTGTGCTCCTTAGCCAGTTTATTTTCAGTTGTCCAGTAGCCTATACTAGGGATGACTGACTGAAATGTTGATAATAGACCAAGCAGCTGGTCCTAATGTTGCCTGTGCAGGCATGCATGGCCTTTAGGAATTTGAGATTTTTGTTGAAAATATTGTTGGTATTCTGATATTTTTCCCCAAAGCCCTATTATTTTGACACATTTTTTTATGAATTTAATAGCTACACTGCTGCATCTTGTAAATATTTTTCTACAGATGTGGGCTGAACGAGTGTGGACTGAAATGAAGGAAAGCAAGAGTACATGATGAAGCTCAAACTAGGAAGACCATAAGTAGCTTGACTGCGTTCAGACCAAAAGAGAAAAAGGTCAATAAGTGGATGTAGGTGGAGAGTAATTGTCAGGGTATAGAAAGATTCAGCTCAGTGGCTAAGAGCTATGAGCCTCCTCCCTTCTAGGCTTAGCTCCAGGCTTGTAAAGAGTATTTTGTTTCACCCTCACCATTTATTCCACACATACTTCTGAAAGCCTTTCCTTAAGTGCTGATACATCCCACGTGTAACTTGCAAAGGAATCAGCCCCTTCTTTATGCCTGCCTTGCAGGGCTCCTCCAAGAACAAGCTCAGACATATCTACTGAGGATCTGGAAAGGAAAACCTTTCCCAGTCCCACCCTTCTGGGTATTGGTAGGGCAGCAAATTAGAAACTCAAAGCCTTTGGCATAGGGGGTGGCTGTTTCAGGTACAGCAGAAAGTGAAGATACTGCCTCCTATCTTACTTTGATGTTAATCAGATATCAAGACATTGGCAGGTTCTTCAGCACTCTTTCTAAACGAATGATGTAATTTCTACAGGCAGGCTTGAAGCCCTTGGCAAACTGGCCCTGTTTGTTTCCACAGTCCTTATGAGCTCTGTTATTACTATTCCTGATTGAAATTCAAGTTCTTCAGAAATTCAGTTGATGTTAGAGCCAAACTCAGAATTCTGGAGCTCTCCACTCTGGGGTACCTCATAGGGCTCAGGAATGTGTATAACTCCTGAGCTTGGGCTGGTATGGCTAAACACCACAGGCAGCAGCTGAGGGATCAGGTGCATTTTTGGAAGGGTCAATTTGTCCTTGGCTATAGCCGTATCAATCACTGTGCGAGATTATACGACACAATGTAAGTGTAGCTGAAATGCCAAGAATGGACATAAAATTAGTGGGTCAAAAGTCTCTCATTTTTTCTCCCTCTTCTTCTCTCACAAAATGCTCACAGATTATACATTAGTCCCAAACCCCTTGAATCCACTCTTCATGCTAGCTCATGCAGAAAGAGCTTCTCACTTCTTGCCCTGTCCAATGCCACATAACTTCTATCATGCACATGAATTTATAAATTAACATTTAACAATCAATTTATCACCTCTATTACACAGTACCTTACCATGACTGGAGACACTAAGATGAAGAAAATCACGTCTAATTAATGTCTGCTAAGAGACCCAGTCTGCTCTTCAGTGACTCCTTCTATGCAATCTTTTTTCATATGTGCTGTCACTTAGTTTTATAATATGCTCCCTCATAGCTAAAATGGAAACGGATGTCCCATTTTCTTTACAGTCTTTTCTTCAGACAAAACAGTAATTTACTTAAAGGCAGCTTTGCTGTAACTAGTTACAAAGTTCAGCTCACTGATGATATAATAACTTGCAGAAGATCACACACTGTACACCATACATACTCCAGAAAACCATGATAGTGGCTTTGTAGGGATGTGGCAAGCAATTCAAAGTTGTTGGATGAAGCACAAACAAGACAGTAATTTGTAACCTGTACACCATTCAAATTCGACAGTAAACAAATGCATGGCTTGCCTCCTTGTCCATGTCTGGGCATGTAGTGCCACTTAAGAGGTCCTAGAGTACATGAGACACAGGCAGCACACAGATGTGACACATGGGAAATCTGTCATGATACACGAATATATGAGGTGGGTACCCTGTGTTATTCTCAGGTAGTACTAGAAAACTGTACAGAAGCAACTGAACTGAGACATCTATGTCTATAACAAAGCATGTTACAAAGGGTTTTTTTCTAGTTTACATGTGTCAGCTCATAGCTTGCATCCCAATAGTCATTATCATACAAAGCAGTTTGCATAAACATTTCTTAAATATTACATCAGGATCAGAATTTCAAAATAAACACTGCTGTTTAGCTGAAGAATTGTTTGTTGTTTGTTTGTTTTAATTTGTCTTTTCTCATCTTCTTTATTCCTAGTGGTATCATTAACTCTTTTTCTGTGCCTATACAAAAGCTGGGAGGTAGTGGGAGGGGTGCTAGTGTTCTCTCTCAGTGCACAGTCACAGGAGTTCCCAGTGCACTCATTGCTCAGAAATGGCAGGCATGGCAGAGGCTTACACCCAAGACTAAGATGGAAATAAACGGAAAACTTAGGGTCGCTATAATTAGGTAGAGCTATTATTTAAGCTTTCACATACAGGAATTAGCTGCCTTAAGGACAGCTCTGAAGAGGGTAACTGGAAAGGCCCCAAATAATCTTATTTATGTTTGTCAAATGACAAAAATCAGTAGTTTTCTGTTTAAAGGACATTTGAAAGGACCTCAGAAAAGAACCATAACATCCTTTTGCAGTCTAATAAACATGAGGAGTTAAGTCAGTTGAGATTATCAAGGATAATATGGGCAATCACATCTCTACAGGGAGAGAACTGAATCTAGCAGTAAGATCCAGTGATGCAGGACTTGAGCTAGAAAAAATGCTATTGGAAATGAGGTACAAAATGTTACCTGTGAAGCTGACTAACAACTGGAGGACCTCAGTGAGGGCTGTGATTGTTCACCACCTGAAGTTTTTATACCAAGATAGAATGTCTCTCTCAAGCTATGTTGTTATTTCCTCTTGAGATTACTTGGTTTCATAGAGAAATTCTGGGAGAAATTCTGTGGTCTGTATTTTTCAGGTGTCCCTTTTTACCTTAAAATCTATGAAAAGAACATCAGCCATTTTCCTGCTCTATTATAAGAAGGCACTTAATAACAGGTCAGTGGGTATGAATGAAGGATATTATTAACTTAACCCAAGAAGAAACGTATCAGTTTACGGTCTTGCCATTGCTGTCAGTCTGTTGCTGGATGGCAGAAGATCAAGTGCTGTGTTTACACAGCATCTAGCACAAAAGGAGGCTAATCTTTAAAAAGGTAGGTACTCTGAGAGAAAGCTAACAGTCTGAATAAAGGAAAACATACTCCTCGGGATTACTGCTGAAGTACTGCTACAGAGGAGGTTCCTGAGGCCTTCGGTGTCCAGGTCAACACAAAAGGGCAGGCTCGGTCAGGTTTCTCAAAGCTTCTTCACAAGAACACTGAGTAACTGCTAACTTAAAATTTCAAATTCTCTATATTTGATACATATTTGGCTCATACTTTCAGTCTTCGCCATATTGAAGACCATAAACGGCAAGTTTAGCCATTGGTTTGTGTGAAAATAGGACTCTGCAAGTATGTGTAAAAATGGAAACCTGAGCTTGATTCTGTTTTCTTTGCCACTCACTTAAGACCAGGACTGTGTCTTTAGGTTCAGTTGAAAGATTTCCTGCATAAAACAAGTAAGAATCTGGTACCGTGCTTACAGTTTAATTCTCAAACAACCATAACAGAAATAAAAGCTGTACATTTTTCTGGGCGGTGACAAAGATTAAGAAAACAACCCTCTCCAAAACCAACAACATAATTACAATGGCAGAAAAAGGCACATGAATAAAGCAAACCGGATCCACCAAACAAAAACATGATGATGCTGTAACACTACCTTCCTTCACCAAGCTCTCCCAGTCCGACATTCAAATAAACCAGGCAGAGGTGTGTTTGGGAGGGATTAGTTCACTGAAGGCATCTGACCCCGGGTCAGAAACTGAATGATAAACTGCATGACTCCAGGTGCTCGCCTCAGGTTTGAGCAGCAACCTCCATGGATATGCCCTGACAAAATGCATCTGGATGATCTGATTCATCAGGTCAAGACGACCCTGGCTTCTCACCCCACCCTACATCACACCTGGCTTGTCCGTGAGCGAGGCTTACTGTTCCTCCAGGCTCCTTGTGGGACGGGGTCAAGGTAAGCTTGACAAAGGCTCCTGGCCAGCCTTCTGACAGGCCCATGCTCCATTTCACATGAGGCAGAAAAGTAAACACAAACATGGCGTTTTTCAGAAAATCTGCTCTCTAAGTCAACATGAAAATCCCTGCTGACATCAGCAGATGCAGGCTCAGGTCGGTGCTAAGTGCTTTTAAGACTCATTCACCCATCCTTGTGGGTGACGAGGCAGGACACCCCAGCACGCACACATCCATCAGGGACTGACACCGCTGCAGAGACAGCAGTGCAGAGATCAGAATCAGCCCTCTGGCTTAGGGGGTCTCGGTTCACCTCCAAACCAAACATGAAGCTGAGTGACAAACCAAGCAGGGATCTGCAAAGCTTGGTACCGGGGAATGGTGACCTCCTGCAAGGTTCTAACAGGCAGGCTACACTGCCCAAATCTGACGGGAGGAGGCTCTTTCTGGGAGATTCCCGAGGGAGAAAAACCTTAGGAGAAGTTCAGGACTTTACCACTTAGAAAAATAAGGTGAAGATTCATCTGTCCTACTTCATATCAAGGAAGTCCCTTTTTACCAATAATTGAAATCCATTTTGATATATTTCCTAACTAAATATAAACAGTGACCAAAGTATTTTTTCTGCATAACATCCCCCTACATTTTCTTTGCAGCAGGCCAATCCTCCTTTAAATAAAAGTATTGAGAGGATAGTTGGATCCAGTGGTGACTTTCCATGTGTTTTCTTGCAATGCACAGATAAAAAGCCAAGCATTAGCTCTTCACTAGAGCTACCTCAGGCTGTCCAGGATGGAAATACTTGTTGGGATAAAGAGGTACTCCAGCTCCACCCTGCATTTGTCTCGGGGCAGGCAAGGCTCTCCTGTCCCTCCACCCCTTGCCTTTCTCATGCCCTGGAGAAGCCTCTCTGGCTACCTCCTCTGCTCCCACACCTGACCCGAATCCTCGCCCTCATCCCTTGACGTTATGCCAGATCCCACACCCGGTGCAAATGTTCTCCCTTACCCTTACGCAACTGTGAGGGAGGAGCTGTGGTCTGGCTGCAGACATCCCAGGCTGGAAGTCTCACTGTAAAGCAAGCTCAGCTTGAGCTGAACGCTGTAGCAATATCTCATGTGAAATCAGATCTTCACATGTGATGGTCCCGGGAGGTCACCTCTGCAAAGGTAGCTCCGTGTTTCTGAGAAACGCCTGCCCAGTTGTTTGTGTAAAGGAGAACTGGCTGCTCTTACCCACGCTGAGACACAGCTCTGGGAGGCCAATGTGGTGGGTCCACCAGCAAGACTTCTTCATGCAGGTTCAGACTGCAAGCAGGCGTGAAAACAAGTCCTGAAAGGAGGACTTAAAGGAGAAAAACCCATACACGTAAACCTTCTAGCTTTCACAAAAATAAGAGCAGTCACATAAATTACTGGCATAGATTAACTCTGCTGATAGTCACTGGAAATGCCTACGTGTCCAGTTTGTTGGTGGAAAAATCAGACAATCATAGAATGGCCTAAGCTGGAAGGGACCTTAGAGATCATTTTTATCCAGCCTCCCTGCCGCCAGGGATGCCACCTCTCGACTAGATCAGGCAACACACGGGGACTGAACGGGAATACCCAAAGTCATTTTGCCTGAAATTGCCCCAAGACTAAAGAGCAAAAATAAAGACAGTGGGGAGATGTATTAGCATATGGATAGGATATAAGGAAGTTAGCATATTTGTATGGCACTGGAACATGAGAAGGCATCTTTTTACACAATATTACAAAGAAATTTCAACACGGTGTACGATCTGCACCAACCAGCATCGCCCCAGAATCTGTCATTATGGCAGCTGGTACTGGCTGCCTGGCAAGGAGCACTGTGAGACATTCAGTTTCTCTAATAATTAAGAGCTCACTCTTGCCAGCTGCTGAGCATTCCCATCTTCTGTCCCTTTCAGCTGAAGACAAGCAAAGTCATATCTGCGTGACAAGAAGCTTTGGCAGGATGAAAGGCTTTGAGGGCCAAAATGTTCCTCACGGATGATGTTAAACACTTACATGTTAAAATAAAAATCAAAATCCAGAACTAAAAGACTTTGAAAAATCAACAGCTCTGTCTACCAATATGTAAATCTACTCACTTTCTAGCCTTTTTCCTGATCTGGGTTTTAAAAACATGCTGGATTTGGGAAAGCCATTTCAACCCTGCATAATGAAAATGCAGTCTGTAGAACGGATGGATCGTGGCTGAGCTGTTAAATACAGGGCATCCAACATCTACTTCTGCCACAGATGAACTTTTGGGCATAAACAGGACAAAACAAAAAATGTTGTCCATGAGTAGAGGGGGGTATCTCGACTAAATGCCTGGAGGAGAGAGCTTATTCTGTATCATGCATGCTCTTGTCAAGAATATTCTGGAGAATCTGACCGTCAGTGGATCTTTAATTTTGAAATTATCATGTCAAACTCAGAATACAGAAATAGTAACAAGAGGGTAAGATTGTACCAGGGTCATCTACTGTACAAAGCATCCTATGGCATCCAAATCAACACACATGTTTTATAAGTACTGAGAATATATTTGATCCGTGGAGAGTCAAGCCATTTAAAGGTTTGCTAATAGCCTTTTTTTTTTTTTTATGCAGCAATTGAGGGAACATCTTTTTTTGCAGTCATTCAAAGCAGAGACTACTGTGAGATAAGCAGCTTTTGGAACACTCTTGCTATTTCTTCCATTTGTTGACTGGGGAATACCATTGATGGGGACATGGTGAACATCAGTTAAAATCCTGAAAGACCTAGATTTCACAGATTGTATCTGAATTGTTGACCAGATGTGATGGTGTGTGACTGCAAAGACTGACAACTGAAACAAGCACACTTGTTTGTGTGCAGGAAGTTGATAAGGGCAGCAAAGATAAAGAGGATACTGAATAATGTAGCAAAACACAGACAGCAAAAGCAGAGTTACTCAGGCTGGAAACTTTGTGAGCTGGTCCTATGAAAGGAGGTAATAGTACTGGAACTGGAGGATAGCTGGTAGATTTACTGTTTCAAAATGGCATGGAAATTAAGACAAACAGAGAAATAAAATTCAGTTCTGAACACAAACATAAAGGGAATTTTACCAAACAGGTCAGAGACACTGAGGACCACAAAGGAACTGATGAGAACACTTCTGAATATTGCTGTCCCTCCACATTTTAGACATTGATGGGTGGTTGGATAGATAACAAATGAGACTACGGTATTGTACAAGGGAGATGTATCAAAGCTACTGTTAAAGAAGGTGGAAAAGGATTAGCCACCACCTGAGGAAATCAGATATCAGAGCTAGCAGGCAAGCCCTTAACGGAGCCTACAGGCAACAGAGTAAAAAGGAAGTCCAGGAAGGTTTGTGTTAAAGAAGATACATCTGGCTTGGAAAGATATCAAACAATACTCTAAGATAAAGATGAGTTAAGGATCATCTCGGAGGCCCTAAGTGTCTCCTAGATAAGTAATATTAGCAGGAGACTTGCTCTCCAGTATGTCTTTACGTAGGTCAGTTTCTGTGAATTACACTGGAAAATGGAGCTCTGATCACAAGGGTGGTGCTTAACTGCACATTAACAATACTGGATATTTAACTGTTATCTGGTTGTAATATACAGCAACTGTAATAAAAGCCATTAAAAAAGAGCATTTTTATTTTTCACTCCACTCTTCTAATCTGCTGATGGCTGCTGATGTACAGAGCAATTGTTGGAATGAAGAAACATTCCAGATTTTTTTATCCTGCCATGTCAGTGACCTTGTTCTCCTCTCCTCTCCTCTCCTCTCCTCTCCTCTCCTCTCCTCTCCTCTCCTCTCCTCTCTCCTCGACAAGATTGCTGCCATTTCTCTGTTCCACACCACCTAAAACATTTCTTTTCTCGGCCACTTGTTTTCCCTTCACCTTTGTCACTGGCTTCCCCCACTGCCTTCACATAAATTTTATTGTGACAAAGAATCTGGGATCACAAGGTTGTCTTGAAGTTACACAGAGGAGACAGACAGACCCAAGAGGGGAACAGACACAAGGAGCTGTATCTTCACAAATGCTTTATGAAAATGATGTGGAAAATAGAAGTCACTCTCCTTTGTGGAGGGATCAAGCTTCCCTCCTAGAAACCTACAGCAGAAATTGCTCTCAGAGGAGAAGCCAGAGACGTATTGTGTGTTCCATATTAATGCAAAGTTAGATGGTAATGAAGTAAGCTAACCAGATCATCAATAGCAGCTAGCTTTCATGTCAAGAACCTTGCAGAGTGACTGTACCGTGCCTAATGTTTATCAGTGTAGGAATAAATTATCTGTTTAACCAAAACACGATCTTTTAGCATGCAGACTACTGGAACTAGATGGATTTGGAATTATTGGCATTTAGAAAATAATTTTAAGAGACAGCCATCAGTCAACAAATGGAGAATATCTAAGCCAAAGAGACAATTATAATGTGCAAAATAAATAATGCACACACTGAATTATTAATCAATTAATGGTGTCATAAACAAACTTTTACTGCCTACCCTTTCAAATTCATTTGTTAATACAAACTTTTTTGCCTTTAAATACACCATCAGTTAAACATGTTCCCATAAGATGTACAGTTATCTTACCTCAGGAGTTGCATACAGTTAGGCTATTTCCTTCTGTTCTAAGCTCAAGGTCCCAATGATTCCCAACCTAGTCTCAAAGAGAAATATCCTTCAGCTCAGTTTTTGGAACCACAGTTCTTGGCTGAAAATGCTTCAGGGCACTCGCATGGTAAGGCAGGCAGAACATCAGAAACCCTGAAGTGAAGTGAACCCAACCATTCCCTGACCCTGCTAAAAGTAAGCTTGACACATGGAGGCTTAGCTGTTCTCCCAGTTTCCTTGGCTGCTTCCTAACATATTTTCTGAGGAATAGCATCTGGTGGAAAATAGTTTCCTCATCCCACAAAAGTACAAAGTTTCAAAGTCTTTCCCATCCTGAGTTGGAAGGAACCCAAGACTTTTTGAAGCACTTTCCAAAAACCAAGAGATGCCCCACCAGCCAAGAGCCTGGTCTGAGGTGTTCGGCACTGCTTGCCCTCTGCCCTGGGCTGGCAAGGCAGCCGTTTGTTCCACCTGTCCCAAGGTGTGGGGAACCATTGATTAAAAAAAAAAAAAGAAGAAACGATTAGTCCTGTAAAACTAACAGTTTCCTATAGCAAGCATAGAAGCTTTCACAGAAACCACTGAAAAACACATTCCTTATCACTCCCCAACAAAGTAAACACTTGGGAGGGAAAAACAGTGAGTGTTGTTGGCCTGGAGCTGGCAGGGGCAGTATCCAGACCTGGGCTCTTTCCTCATCCTGGAGGAGGGCTCCAGTCACCCCTCTGAGGGCTGCTTGTGGGAAAGGGACAAAAAGAGTTGTTACAATCAAATAGCCTGTTTTGTCCTTAAGGGCACTCCTCTTTCTTTCTCAAAAGAAAAATGAAGGAAAAGAAAGGGGCGGGGGGAAGGAAAGGAGAAAAGGTTTGTTCAATACGTGCGCATCCTGGTGAAAAATTCTCGAGCCTGATCAGAGCCGGCAAGATCTGATGAAAAGCATTAGGTTGCAAAATTCATGACCAACTCTAGTTAAAAACTGCTATTCAGAGGTAGCTCTAACCACCACAGCCCTCGCTGGGCTCCCTCCTGTTTACTTTTCCATATCCCCTGGTAAATTTGCACAAGGTTTCAAGGTCTTCTGCTGCTGCTGTATGTGTGCCCTTTGCCAACCTTGTTTCTATGACATGTTCAGGAAGATACACGGTGACCTTTACAGTCAGATTTCAGTACCTGCTGCTGCCCCTCTCCCCCCGCTGACCATTGCCCTGGCCATAGGAGAGGACACAGGAACTCAGGCAGTTGCCAAGTGACTGCCTATCTCATGAAGCGATGCAGAGCTGCTGGGGCTGCCTGACCCTCTGGGACAATTCCTGACGCTTGGCCCATGGCACTCAGCTCCGGGGCGGATGTGATTTCTTGGCTTTGCCCCCAGCACACCCTTCCTGCCAATTTTTCCGCATTTGCATTTGGCCGGTGCTCCTGATAGAAAAGGCGCTGATCCCATAAACGCCGGCCACACCCGCTGGTGGGTCGCAGCGGCCTGATTCACAGAGCAAACCTCCCGAAACTTCAGCCTGCTCTGCTGCACCTTCTGCAGCTGGGCTGAGGTGTCCTGCATGGTGCTCTCTCACAGGAGGATAAGAATTCAGCCTTTTCTGCTTCAGTCCCCTTTGGCCCTCTCCCTGTGGCATCTTGCACATGCCAGCATTTCTAGGAAAAAAAACCTCTGGAAGAGTAATTTTAAAGACTGTTTTAGTTACTGATCTAAATTCAAACAGGACAGCAGAGGCAGAAAAAAAATCTATCTTACTTAATTTGCAGATTCTTGATAACAAAAATCTTTGTGGAACCTACAACTAAAATACTAGAGAAAGATTATCAGAAAATAAGATTTATCTGGCTGAACAGGAAGCTCTGCAGAGAAAAAAAAAAAGAAAAAGAAAATTAGAGTGTGGTGAAATCAGACAGCTACAGAGAGGTGAAATCCTCTGTGGGATCAGGTGGTTGGCAATGGCTAAATTACGAAGACATAGCTGAAGAAACACAGTATTTCAGGCTTGATTTTCATTAGCAAGTACAAACAAGTGTGCATGGAAAGTAATCCAAATTCATTGAACACCAGCTGCTATGAGGGAGTGCAGTAAGGACAGCTCAGGCACTGGTACAAGTTGTACACGTAACCCTACGACACAATCTATCCACGAGCCACTTCTGGTTCCCCTTTTTCACATGCCACAGGCAACCCAAGTGCATGCACTCTTGCTTTTCTTTCTCTCTTTTTTCTCTTTGTTCTTTCTTTTATTTAACTTCTCAGTCGGTAACTTAAAAAGTTACAACATCACTTAGTAGAATGTAATTGAAGTAAAAGAGGGAAATTTAATTTACTAGGAGGAAATCCTGCTTTTGCTCTAATGCTTCCTGCCTGTTCTGGATATTAGGTTCAAAAAGATCAGAGAAAGAGTACCAGTTCCATCATCAGCATATTTTTGCTTAAAACCTCTGGACATCAAATTTAGGCACTTATTTTCCTAATCAGTTTTGGTAATTTACTCATACCCTTACTGACTGGTATCTAATGACATCAAAAATCAACTTGCAGCACACCACATACATTATTTACCCACTTCCAGATCTTCTGCAGGTTTGCCGCAACTGCCTATATTAATTTCAGTAGTGCCATCCTCCTTTAGTCCACCTTTTACCCATACAAGCTTTGTTCCCTCAAGTCCTGCTCACATTTCACAGCGCACAGATGCTACAGTGATGTATTCAGCTCATCTTCATCCCTTTCACTTACTGCATAGGGGTCACCTTCCTAAAGAGGCTCAAATCAGGTAAAGCAGGGATGCACCAGGGAGAGGAACTAAGGGAACTGTTTTTCAGCATCTTTTGTGAAAATGGGTTGCACTGGGGCTCTGCTCCAGTGACCAGTGGAGGCTTGGGATCTATGTATCTGTCTGTATTTCTGTCTGCCTGTCTATGATGGGAGCAGAAGCAGACACCCACATGTTGGTTTATGCCTGGGTAGCAAGGCAAAGCAGGAGCACAGAGCTCTGCTCCTGCTGTGCAGTCCTCCAGAAACAGGTAGGTAGTCTGTGGGAAGCCAAGCCGCAAGGTTACATCAGGCCACAGTTCCTTTTCCAACCCCATGAACAGCCCAACCAATTTTGATCCTGTCATCCTCTCCCTGGACCCTGCGTGGTCCCTTGTACAGACAGAGAACAGGATCTCACCTCACTTATTCTCAGCAGAGCAAGCTCAGCTCTGGCAGTTTGCCTTTCCCAGAGGTGTTTTCTGTTCCGTGCCACCTTGTTCTTTGCTCTGCAAAGAAAGTTACAGACGGGGTGAATCCTGTCACCTGCTCAGCCTGTGTGTGCTGTGCTCCAAGGTGGTGTCCCTTTGGGATGCACAGGCAGCGACACGGGAGATTAATCTAGGAGACCGGACGGTTTAAATCAATTTAAATCATGTCTCAGCAGTGCCTAGCAGCTCTCACATGTTAGTGCTTTTCCCAAGGCCCCCCCTCTGCCATTAACAGCATTGCTCTCCTCTGGGACTCCCACCCCTGCTTACACCAAAGATGAAGCTTGAGAATTTTGCTGGAAACTGCTCGGTGAAGCCAGGCTCCCCTCGACCTCACCCTGCCCTTCTCCCACACCCCTGGCAGGATGGAGGTGATGGGTGTTTGCTGTCCAGGGGTGCCCTGCCCTGCCTCTCTCCACTCTCTGGTGCTGCATGTATTACTTTTGTTGCATTGGAAAAATCATTAGCCTCAGGGTCCTTGGGTTGCTGGGTTGTTTAAGTTTTATTTTTATGTAGAAATACATTAATTCGGACAAAAGAAGTTAATCATTTTTCACTAAAAGTAAGTGATGACTGCAATGTAGATCTAGCAGCGACATAGATCTGGGGTCATTTAATTTTAAGGCTCACTCTTGGAAGAATAGCCAAATATCCCAGCTTTCTAAACGTTAACATACATGTCTAATTGTGCTCCATGTAGAGCACATAGTTTGGACGTCTAATATATAGACAAAAAAACCCGAAAAGTACTTTTTAAAGACTTTGCTTGCATGTGGATTGCTGCTTATTCATATGTCCCAGCACTCTCCACATTCCTCCAACCCAGTAAGAACTTCCAATGCCTTCTGCTGCAGGAGTTCAGCTTCTCTTTCCTGGCTCAGTGCCACTGTGCTCTGCACTGTCACTGGGAGTTTATACCCAGGAAAGGCAGGGCTATTTAGGGGTTAGAGTAGCTGAGCAAGGCTAAGGGCTCTCCAGTGTCAGCTTCCCCTCTGCCTCTGCTTTTGCAGAGCATTATGAGCCCAAACAGGAACATTTAAACTTCTTGAGTTTCCACTACTGTGCTTATAAAGAGAGAAAAATATGGGACATCCTCTTTAAAGCACTTGAAAATCTGCAGATGAAACGCTTGACAGATGAGCAGAGAAATGGAATAATGCTTTCTAACTAGCTCTTTTCTAATAGAGAGCTGTAAAACTGACAGGATTTTAATTTGGGATGATAAATGGCAATTGCGAAATTTTTTTCTAGGTAAGATTTTTTCAGATTGCCCAATTACAACACTCAGTATTAAATTAGATTTCATGTTATTGAAATATTACGAGAATAAGAGTGCAATATGACACAAGCATCTGATACATTTTAACTTAATCAAAAACATCTGCATTTCAGAACTTCTTCTCTGTGTGTATCTACAAACTCACCAGTGACCCAGCAGCAATGCTGTGCGTCAGAGATGTGAAAGAGGTTGTGCCCCTCAAACCCGGCTCAGAAAAAAGTTGTGGGGTCGAGTATTGTCCTCACCTCTGGGAGTCTGACATCCAACACCTGACGTCTCTGAACCAGGTACAACAACAGGTGCAAATTAGGAAAAACAAAAGAATAAAGAGGTTTTCCAGTTCTCTTGCATGTTTCTTCTGGGAAAAGCACATTCAAGTTGCTCTGCCAACAGTCAGGCTGGCAGGCGCTTGCATTGTGCAACACTGCATTGGTCTCATGGATTACAGGGCTGTCACTGAGTACGGACAGAAATGTGGGTTTTTTTGTGTAGAGGATGGGTTGTCCAGAGATTTTCCTAAAGATTTGGTCTGCAAAGACTGACAGAAGGGAAGCTCTCCTTTTGTGTTCAGGTGATCTGCAACGTGAAGAAACTACTTCTCCACATAGCAAGAGGCTTGTAATGGTGATAAAAGTCATAATAATATAACATGAATCTTAAATTATCTTGCTAAGTATCAGAGTAGCTGTTTGTGACAGAAGACTGCATTAAAATCAAAATATATGCTGCAGTCCCCAAGTCTTAGTGTGGAAACAGAAGACTGGATAACCAGGATAAACTCATCCTTCTTCCCAGGCACTTCAGTCCTGCACTTACTCCTTTCTGAAACCATGCTCCAGTGGACACCAGTGGAAGTTTTGGCTGAAACAGCAACATTTAGCATCTTTAGAAATAACACCACCCTTGTCTTTCTAACTAAAGTCCTTCTGGCTGATGTGCTTGCCTGTCAGTTGGGGGCTGAAAAACACACAGCCATGAGAAAGTGTCTCTGGTGGGTAGGTCAGTGAAAGCGCTCAGGGTAACCAGCGTGGCACGCATGGGGTGAGAGGGGGCGTGCCTAGCCTTCATTCAGTTTCGACTGCACAGCTTCCTCTCTGAACAGCTGAATACAATCTGAGCCCAAAAAGTCATCAGATGTGTTAGTTCCGACTTAAACTATTACTCCCCATTGCAAATTTTGCCTCGCTAGCCAAGGCAGAGGTGCAGGAACCAGCAACAGGAAAATGCCCTTAGAAGGGTCTACAAAGGCTTCCTTGAGTGTGAGATTCATTTTGTGTCTCCTGAGAGTGAGATAAACCTCTGTTTCTCTGATTTAAAGCAAAAATGACAGTTATGCCTGTTTCCATCAGGCTAAAGTGTGCAAGGATTAGAGAACAGAAATACTAACACAAACTTGAAGCAGAAGCACTACATTTTCCTCCCTCAACCCAAATTGTATCTTTCCATAACTGTATCTACAGCCATCATCATCTCTGAATAATTCTTTAACGACAGTCAATGGAGTCACATTTCACCTTACAGAACTAACAAAATCAAACCTCTCTTGCTTTAAATCAAATCTCTCCTGAATTTTTCCTGGTGGTATCTTTCTTACTCTCCTGTTCCAAGTGAAAGGTGAAAAGTCTTTTTTTAAACTTTGCTTTATTGCTAAAAATAAAACTAGCACAGATGAACTTTAAAGCGTATGTAATTGAGTCTCATGTGATTAGAAGATCCAGTGTTGACAGGGACTCTCTTAATTGATGTAAGTTAAGTGATGATATTCTCAGCCAGTGCTAGTGGAGAGCATGTTACTGTATGCAAATAGTATAATTCTGCTTTGAATTTGTAACATTGTTGGATCACCTCTAAGAAACAAACTGAGCTTATTTTAGGTTAGTATTTGTAATACTGCAGTTTAGACCTGTCAGCACACTAAGGTAAAATTTAATATAAAAGATTCCATTGAATTTTATAATAAATCCTAGTGCAGGAGCTCGAAACCTTAGGTCAAGACCTAAGGTGGAAACTATATTCAGCTTTAATGCTACATGCTATTTAAAGACTTATTAAAACATTTTCCAGAGCTGCACTAGCCTGAGATACTGCCTAGGAGCAAGCTTGTGGCTGTTTGCTTGTAGCACATACAGGAACTGTATTTCTCCCTGTGGGGCATGTTGGCATTTTTTCATTTCATAGTAGTTTTGTTTTCCTGAATGCAAATAAAACGATGTTTCTGCGATAAAGGCCACTCTTTGGTGCCAACTGCAGCCCACACTCACCGTGAACATTAAGGTGCTCGTTCCCCGATCCGATTTTTATTGCAGCGGATGAACATTATTAGAAGCTACATGGCAGTACTACATGGAGGTGTTAAAAAAACACGTAGACATGACACTTGAGCATATAGTTTAGTGATCATGGTAGCACTGGGTTGAGAGTTGGGCTTGATGCTCTTAGGGGTCTTTTCCAACCTTAGTGATCCTATGATTCTACGTCATGCTCTCCTATATCGCTGCCCAGCACCACCAGCATTGCAGAGAGTGGTGAGAGACCTACAAGTGTGGGTGTGACTGGCTCCAGTGCCTGCCCAAAGCCTCCACTGCATGTACATCGTGGATCACACTTTGTCTGAATATGCCAGCCTGGCTGTACCAAGTCCCAGGAGGCAGGTGAAGAAGAGCACAGATGCTATTTTACCCCCAAGGATTGCACCGATGGAACTAGTGAGGCTTCCTAGTATCATTGCAGAAATGGTCTTTTGCTTCTCTGTCTCCATCGCCATAGAAGGAGGAGAAGAATATTTTTCTGCTTGCTAGCAATACTGATGCTAGAATCAACTGAAGGATTTTGAGTCACTCATCAACAACGCGGGGTATCAGGTAAGACAGAGATCGTCCTGTTGTTTTTTGCATTCTCTGTCAAAGATTCATTGAGACATTTTCAAAGTTGTTTCACAAATCAAGACTTCCCTGACTCTAACAATTAGAGTACATACAAAGTTTTCATCAAAATCTTTTCAAATCAAAATTTATTTTCTAATAAATGGAAACTCTTTTCTTCCCCAAATCATCCAAATATCATTTCTTGGACAAATCTCATGGCTTCCACTTCCTTTTGGAGTTGTTGGCAGAGAAGCACCTATCAACACAAATCATCTGAAACTACATTACCATCTAGTGGGGACTTTGATTCATGACTGCTGTGAATTCCTTAATGCAGAAATCGACACTTTTTGACTCTGTTGCACAAATGCAGAATTAGGAAGTCAATTAAACACTCATTTTGAAAATCAATGCTTGAACTAAGCTGACTGCTTTCACTGAAGAGTAGGAGAGTCTTTGAGTCATATTGTAGATCAGGAATACAAAAAATGCACTAAGTGCAGGGAATCAATGCAAGAATCTCTAGATAAGTTGTAATTTCCAAAGATTTTCAGAAGAAAATACTGTTTGATACTTACTCTTGCAAAGCAGCTCAATTTATATCTGAAAAAGAGATAAGAAAATGCAATTACTCTCTCTAAACAAATTATGTGAAAATGAGACCCTGAATTTCATCAATACAAATCAATTCCAAACTCTCATCTTTCACGTTGCTGTAAATGGGAATCTTGAGGCAGACTCAGCCAACGTGGCACCTTCTGGAATCTTCAAGAGGCCCCACCAGCTGTCTCTCACAGGTCTGTCCCGCTGCATGCAGCCCGTTTGGTGTCTCTGGCACTGAACGCTGCGCAGCACTTTCACGTGTGCAGGACACATGCCGACGACGAGGACAGCACTGCTAGTTACAGACCGGGCTTTTGCTTCCTGCGTCTCCACCCTGCCCTTTCCTACAGTTTCTCTCTGACACTCGGTTTGTTTATCGGGTTTTTCTAATGTGTCCCACCAGTTGCTCCACCCGCACAGCCAGCGTTTCAGTGGGGCCTCCACGACGCAGGACGCGTTGCAACCCTCTCAAAGCTGTCTGGTCTCATCCACAACATTCTTGTCCTTCCTCGCTTTTTTCTCCTGATTGTCATATTTACTTCAGCATTGTAGCTGAAAACAGTTTGCAGTTCTGTACTTGGCTAGCTCATCAATCCCCCACGGCCTAAAAAGCTCTGATTTAGGCGAAAGTTAACTGTTAGGAAAACACGCCATCCTCTGGGGATGCTAAATTTATACAGCACTCAAATGCCAAAGTAGAAAGTTTGATAGAAAAAAATCAAAAAAAAATCAAAAAACCCACCCATGATTAAGGCCACGTTTTCACCTGCAGAAGGTGCCCACCTAGAGCAATCTGCACACGTGTAAAAAGCCACACCAAGAACTTGGTTCTGCTCCTTTACTCTCCTGGTTCTTCTGTACAACACCTGGTATCATTTAGAAAAAATTACCTCTCATGGAAGTTGATGTCTGGGGCAGATGGAAGCATTCCGCACAGCACTCAGCAGCTTGCATAATACCCAACAGCAGCATTACAGCATCTCCTTCGCTTAGGGTCACAATCGATGCTTTGCCTTGGAGATTATAGGCTTAGGTCTTAAACTCCAAGTGTAATAAACATATTAAAAAAGTAACCCAGCAACAACAAAGGAACCCCTCCCCCAGAGACAGTTTGTTATCTGAGGAAGAAATAATAAAGGTACCATCCTGTTCCTATGGGAATCAATGATTAAATTCACCCCTTGAGATAAATTTGGGTCCTTTAATATCAAGTATTAAAGGAAAAATAAAGTGAAGCAACAAGAACAAAAAGTAGTTTAAATCTCTGCCAAAAGTTTTCTGGGTTTTCTTTTTAAAAAAGCAAATTTCTTCCCTTCTTGATAAGATGCAGCAGGGTAATACTTCATGGTGTTGGTGTTTCTTCCCCTATATAGACCAAACTATCTAGATCTGAGAGACAGGAAGTCCTTAAAATTGTAAATAAGAAGATAGCTACCATCTGGACAGTGTAAGCTGTATTATAATAGCCTGATTTTTTGCAGTGGGTCTGGGTATGACAGCTGTTTAATTTTTAAACCTCTGCAATGGCTACATAGCCAGGCTAATTGCCTGAAGCTTTACAATCCTTCTGCAAAAGATGATTGGAAAGAGCAGGAAAAAGCTCTCTTTCTTTACAGTCAGGAAATAGTTAGGACAAATGGTCAAGAGAATTAAAGCACTTGGCTTTTTTTTCTGTGGAACATCCAGCACATCTTTCCACATTTCCACCTGACCTCCAGTGCAACTCATAACTGCATTTTTGCCCTCAAATTAGGTCGCTTTGATAGCCAGCAGGAACCTTAGTATATGCTGAATGTCCAGGAGCTTGGTAAATTAACACAGCTGGCAGCTCTTGAGTTGCTTGCATTTAAGAGTTGGTCCTACCTTTAAAAAGCTGAACTAACAATCTGGTCTCAGCCCAGTGCCTTGCTCACCCATGTAGCAGCGGGGGCCGGAAACAGGGGGAGCTAGGTGATCACGATGTACATACTTCCCGAATGGCAACTTCGGTGAATCTTGCAAATGTCCATAGGTGGAAGTGAAATGCAGTTACAGAAGTTATTCCCCACAGATGATCTTTCAGAAGACACAAGTTTAGGGAAGGCTTCTGAGTGGTCTTGATTGTTACAGTGGTATGCAGTTCTAGCGAAATAAAGTGTTTTAATGTAGTGAAAAGTTAGACAGTTGGGACTGAATAACGTGTGCCATAGTTACAGAATAAACACGTGAATGTTGGAAACTAGCCATACTGAAAAGGCCTTAGGAGCCACAGTCCTAAGTCTAGATTTGCCAGCAAATCCAGAGTTCCCAGGGTGTGCTGGGACAAGGTCTAATGTAATCTACAAACAAAGAAATGAAGGACTAACCAAGGACACACAGACAACAACCACTGGAGCACCACATAGGGTTTCTAGGCCTGTCTTGCAACAATTACGAAAATTGGAAGGTGATGCAGAAGCCCACAACATAAATGGTCAAGGGCAGGAAAAATATCTGACAGTGCTTGCATACTAATTGTACCTTGGTCAAGAGGAAGCCTTGAAGTTGAACTTAAAACACTCAAAGTATATGTCCATGGAATGCTGTAGGCTGATACGAGCGAGTTCTTTCTGTACACCAGGCTTGCTGGGAACAGGATAACTCCCAACTGGAAATCATCAGGACCACACTGAGCCCAAACTCATAAACTTGGCTAGGAAGCTGAGCAGTAAGGTGTGGGTTCTGGATGAAATGAAATACTTCATTTGGTAGGTTCAGTATATCTCAGATCACAGACAGCTTGTTGAAAATCTACCTCTAGAAAGTGTGGAGATGTCTCTCAAGAAAATAGGCAAGGATCTGCAACTGAAGAGAGGAAGTGGATTTGAAACATGCATCAGTCACTGATTGAAAGAGCAAGACCCTGAGATGCATAAAAGCTTTCAGACTGCCCACGCCTCTAGTTTCCTTAACACAGTTGAGAGGACTAGCAGTACCAACAACTGCTGGGCAAAAACCATACTTGGTAATGAACGCAATGTGTGAGAAATAATAAAATCTTTTAAGAACTCTTTATTCCAAGTAGTTGATCTGCCTGATTAAAAAAAAAAAAAAAAAAAAAAGATGTCTGTTGGCTCTATAGTTTTCAGCTTTTCATTCTAGTTTGACCTTCTCTCCTAGATGAAACTGTTGTGGAAAGTGGAAAAGTCATCATCTCTCTTGATGCCTGCTGGATCATTTCCTGCTGGTCTTCCAAAGGATACACTTCACCAAAACGCGCAGGATTGGAGTCGGTACAGAGGAGGTGACTCTTGTGGACCCTACGAACTGAAGCAAGTACCTTAGACCCCTGTGATCTGTTTTCCCTCTTGACTGGTTGTCTCACTGTGACATAATATAGTTAAGTGACAGACAACAGAGCCTGCAGATGTTTTGCCTTGTGTCCATGTTACATCCATGTCTCATCTTTATGGTGCAAGATAGAGAAGCTGGGGGGAGGGGAATACAGAAGGGGCTTTCAAGGGAAACTGTGCCATAACCTTTTCTCTGACATCACACTGCAGTGACAAAAAATTCTTGAAATTTGTAGGCCACAGCACTGAGATGTTGCATGTTGTTTGCGGGGATCTTTCTGGAGGTCATACAAAGGCTTTGGGTAAATCCCTGCTGTCAGCTCTTTGCTTCTGAAACTCTCATTTCCTCCTTATCTCACATACCTCATGTTCCTTTAATCACAGAACTTCCTACTTCTTTTTTAAGCAAAAGCTGACAATGGAAGTTTTTATCCTTTGTTGAGGGTTGTAATTTTTAAAAAGGAGAAACAAAGATTTACTGTACTTAGGACACACACTGAGCAAATAATAACTAGCACAGTTCCACTCAAAGTTCAAATATACATTGCCTTAATCTGAACCTATTTAGTAATGTCTTATAAACATCTGCCCCAGTTAAAACAGTACTTTACTTCCTTCCTGGAACTGAGATTCTTGCAACAAATTATGAGAGATTCTGAAATGTTGCTGCTTTTTTTTTTTTTCCTTTTAAATGAATGCTTATGATTTGGGATGCCTAAAGATATTCTGAGGATAGAACATGCTGACAATGTATGCTTGATTTAGACTAACACAGACTTATTTTTCCTAACCCATACAGATCTTCGCAGCTACCAGAGTATGGATCACAGCTTGGTATGGCACCTTTCACACTAGCCAGCACATCTAAGCTGGCACACACTAACATTAAAGTCAGTAGTTACATATGATTGAATCACACAATCCCATCAGAACCTGCAGGAGCTGAGAGAGCCATCTACAGTTGCAGTTTCTGCAGATATAATTTCTGTCTTGCCACCTTTTTCATTGCCTTGCTGCAAATTCAGTGCATTAAAGCACTGTTTCTACTCTGTTAATGTAGTTTAAGCAGTTTAATGCCAAACTATGAAGTTAAGGTCACAAACTTGACAGTCAATTTATTCACAAAATCTGGATTTTATACCTTTTTGTTTTTGTTAAAGGTAGGTGGCAGATACCACCAAGAAAAGTTTCAAGCAGAGATCTTAAGATAATAGACCCCAGTATCATGGGCTGTCTTCGTTTCAGTACAGCAAGATAATGTATTGGAGAAGTATCCAAGGCTGGACATTGCTACTTAGATCGTTGTCAGATTGTTTTTTCTAGGCACCTTTGAAACTGAAGCTTGTTTTCAGTGCCATGAAGACACCAGTGTATCCCAGAGATAAGACAGAGGCTGTTGGAGAATATTTTTGTATTAAAAAGTCATCCTTTATTTCCATTCTAGCAGTAAGCAACCTTTCCTCACCAGATGCCTAGGTTTTGTGATCAGGTCTTATTTGACTTCTTCCGTGGTTTGAAAAGAACAACACGTGTTCCTCACCAGAGAAACCTTGCTTGCACTGAGGTCTGCCTCTATGATCTCCACCAGGAACTGCAAAAAAACCCTGATGGTTTTCTGAGGCTTATCCAGATTATTTCACTAAGCTCAGATTTATATTGCCTCTCAGTTCCCTGGATATTTGCACTTGTACCTCTTTACGGTATGTTTCACATCCTACTGCAGGTCTTGAAAATGTCATGACTTTCTCATGGCTGGCCCTATGTATTCTCTTCTTGACAGTCCATCTCTTTCCACTTTTAATAATCAAATTAATTTTTCCTTCTCCCCAAATGAGCAAAATGTTTAACAGCTTCCTTAACAAGTTTACTGTATAGAATGCACTCCAAAGGCTCTATCATTATTCCTTACTTACATACTGTTAATTATTTTGCTACTTTGCCAATTCCAAGGTTCACTGCTCCTCTGTATCTGCCTATTACCTCAGCCTCTAAGCACTAAAACCATCATTTGAGATTCTTTACCACAAAATATTAGACAATTGGTGTACTAGGCCACTAAATACTAAACAGCATTTCAGGTTTTGTTCAGTTTGGTTTGGGAACAGTTTTTCTGTTATATGCTTAAAGAGAAAACTGCAAATAACTTGATGAGAGACATACATGTACCACTAAGTCCATCAAGAATCTATGGCTTCGTAAGCAATAAGTCCCAATCAGTGGCCAACTCTCCAAGATACTCAGTTCATCTCAGTTAATACATGGAAGAAACACACTCTTTGAATCAACAGTTGCCTTGGTAATTCCAAATCTTTGACACTGCAAGACATCTCACTCTCTACAGGGCCAGCAACATCCTAAGTATCACACATGGAAAACATGGAAAAAGACACTTTATAGGAGCGTTGAAAATATTCATTCATCCTGTAAGAGTTTATGAAAAAAAAAAATCTGAAAAAAAAGAACTGGGAAACTTCTCAAATGCTAGTTAAACAGTCAAAACTGCTCCACTTTCAAGAGAAGAAGGACAAATCAAGTTGTTGCAAGACTTTTATTCCCGAGGACCATCTTGATTAGACTGACTTGCAAATAGCTAGTGAGAAACGGAAACTCCCTCTCTCGTTAGTACCAGAAGGACAGAAACAAATGGTAATCATCATATTCTGCTTTTAGCTGGAAAACGAAAAATTTATTTATATGTCCTTTGTAGACAAGCAGTCTAATGTTAAATGTTAACAACAGGAAAGGTATTACAGAAGACTGCTAGACAGTGACAGAAAGAAGTAGGCATCCAACTGAGCCTAGGACCAATCTGACCGTTGTCAGAACATCTTTGTTGGTCATCTTACTCCTAATCAAAAGCAGCATCCTGTTTTCGTAGCAGCAATTTCTACTTGTGAAATATAACACTTTAGAAACGTCAGGAAAATTTCCTTAAAATTTCTTTGGGATTCTAAAATGTTGCATGAGAAAAGATGGGGAGCTAGTACAAGTTTCTCCAGAGCCCCTGTTTTAATCACTTCTGTTATCTCTGAAGAGAAATTTCATTGTCTTTTAGCATCTATAGCCCCAAAGTTTTTCTAACACCATGGAAATATACGATACAATTAGACAAAAGAAAAAAATCCATTTATACAGAGTCTTATACATAATGAAGTATTTACTGATTTGCTGCGGGTTATGCTGAAAAGGCCCACTTTGAGGCGATGAATTCTTGCAGCCTCAGGTTTGCTTAGATTAAAGCAACACTTTCTGACAGCTGCATGAGCAAATGAGTACCCAGTGATGCACCCTAATTTAGGTTATGCAAAACTTAGTGGGCGTAAGCCACACATGTGTCTTCCAAAGGCAATGCACTCCCGACGGTTAGCTTGCCTGCCAGCATTCTCCCTCCCACGTACCTGTTCTAGTAAAGCTCTCTTAACGAAAAATTACTTCTCGTGGCAGGGTGTGACACAGTATAAATACTGTGCGATGATCTAAGGTACCTCAAGCAATTGCAGCATTCATCTAGCTATAGTCAAAATGCATTCTTTTAGTTTTAAGCACTTCTTCGGTGTCATCAACATAGTATGCAAATACAGTGCGCTGTCTGAAGTGGAAAAGAATGTGATCACAGTATTTTGAAATAGATGGGAAATAAGGGCCCTTTTACACAGTGCAACCATTGTGTTGGAGGTCCCTAAACAAGCTCTAAGAGAACTGGCTTGCTTGCTCAGCGAAGAGCAGTGGCATGCAGACACCTAAACAAGCTCAGCAGCCCAGCACTTGAATCAGAAGCACCGTAGACACATAACTCGAGCTGTGCTACAGGGCTGTGCATGGGGGAGCAACAAGGGCAGCCACTGCTCTGAAGGGGAAAGTGAGCCAGGAGCTGCGGGTGACAGGCCAGTGGGCAAGGGGAGCAACTTACTGACAACAGGGCTGTCCCACAATATCCAAAATGGACAAGCAAAGTAGGTCAGCAGGAGGTCCAGGCCACCAGATAAGGTCTGAGGACTAGAGAGGAAGTCAAGGCCATAGGTCAGGACCATGGTGTCCTGGTTGGAATGAAACCAGGACCAATTCTGTTCAGTGATTTTACTTTTCAGCTCAGTCTCGTCTAAGAGATTGCACTTTCTGAAGTTAACAATGTATTTTCTCAGACAGTGTCTGCTTCTGAAAGTGATAAAGCCTGATGTTTATAGTTACTACCAAGGACTGGTATGCAGAAAGGCTTTTGCTTATACTTGCTCCTATAGGAGACAAGGTCATTGGTAAATCTTGTGTACCCTGTTGGGGTGCCAGAAAGTAAAAGGGTCACAATGAAGTAAAAAAGTCACATCTCCAGGGAGGAGCAGACAGGACAGGTGACCCAAATCTGACTAACAAAGTATTTCATTCCATGTATGTCATATTCAGTATAAAGCTGAGAAATCACAATGGCCAAGCCCTTTTCATCAATGACCACAACCCAAGGAGGACTTGGTCTGTTTTTCTGCCCTTGATCCCCAAGTTCCTGAATCCAGTTCCTGTATCTGGTCCCCATCTGCTACTGAGCCTGGGACTTCCCCAGAGCCTGCCTCTCTGCATCATCCCTGGTGATTGCTGTCAGGGGCTTGGGTTCATAGTCGTTCTATATATATTTACATATATTTAATTATTTTCTTATTAGTACTATTATTGTTTCATTAAAGCTGTTCTAGTTTTATTTTATTTTTCCAATCTGTAAGTCTCTCTGCCTTATTCTCTTTTCCCTTTGGGGTGGAAGAGGGGTAAGTAGAGAATATCTGTCATTTGGTCAGTGGCTGACCCAACCCTAACCCTTGACACATGGCCAGATAATTGTGGCTGCAGCATAGCTCAGGCAGGGATGTAGCACAAGAGCCTCAGCTTAAATGCAGCTCCTAAGAGATGGTAGCAGGGTGAGAAGCACCTGGCTTCTTCCAGTTGGTTGAACGGCTGCAAGGCCAGCCGGCATTGAGGCCAGATGCCACCAGAGGCCAGGAGCTCTTCAAGGGTAGATGAAAGTAGGTGTTTGTATTATCTAAGCTGCCATGTGTACACACTAGGATATTTTATTATGGTCAAATTGTAGCAGCTACTGTGGTGGACTTAAAGTAAAAAAATAAAATAAAATTGATTCAGCTCCTTGCTCCACTGAATTGTGGAGGAAGATCCCAAAGTAGAAAAAGCACTAGCTATGTTGTCCTCTTTGCTCTGTACATTATTGTCCTTCATTCAGTCCTATTAGCTGCAGTTTCATGACTTTGTCCTAAGTAATGAAAACTCTTATATGTTTGAAAAGAATTCCAAGAATATTGGTTGCCTAGTGATTCTGTACTATAATCTTTGCTACTCAGTATACCTGGCAGTGCACCTGCTCTAGCATATTAAGAGCTGAAGGGCTCTAGGTACCTGCAGAGGAGGCACCTGATAAGGAGACAATATGTTTTAGTAGGACCAAGAGAGTTGCTATTAGGCAGCAGCTATAGCTGTCAGAAAACGACAAGGTTCCAGCAACAGCGCTTCCCATTTTACACTGTTTTGGCAGAACACTGCATGACTACCGAGTACACACTACAGGCCTTACCATACAATGCGCTGGCTTGGAAAAGACCTTTAAAAGGCATCTAGTGCAATCCCTCTGCAGTGAGCAGTGACATCTTTAACTAGGTTGCTCAAAACCCCATCAATCCTGACCTTCTGGAAGAATCTTTCAGATCACCACCACCAAGACAGTTTCACTGTGACTTAAAAGATTTGGATTTCAGTGCCAGGAACTGGTGAGAAACTGAAATACTTGGTGCAAATCACTGAACTTCTTTGTGACTCAATTCTCACTCTAAACAAGGGAAGACTTGTAATATATGCCTTTATGAAAGTGCTTTGACTGTCCCACATGACAGGCACTGTACCATCATTCTTAGATTCTGCATTAAGTAAGATCCCTGGAAACAGACAACAGGGCAAAATACAAAAGTACATCAAATAGCCAGAAGGGCATGATAGGGTGTCACAGGTACCTACCACAAACTACCCTTTGCACTAGTTGGAAAAAACAAACCAGAACGTGGTGACTGCAGCATCCTGCAGCAGGTCCTGCAGCAATGCAGTGCTGTTCACTGCTATGGTTTTAAAGCGTTTTTCTTTTTGCACATGCCAACATGACTTCTTTCCGCATTTCAGGCTAACCTCGCTGGACTACTATGTCAATGTTGTTTGCTAGCATACTCACAGTGCACACTTTGCTGCCTCTGCCACACACCTTTGGCAGCCTGGGTTATGCATACCAGTAAACTTTTTTTTTTCCCACTGTTTTTTCTTCAAAAAATAACCATCACTCCTGGGGATTTCCATCTGTAGAACTGAGATGGAGAAAATGTTCATTATTTCAATTTGGATTTTCCAGGAGTGGTTCATTCGGGATTCCTACTGAGGGCTAGTGTATGGATTTGCAGGGTTTTTGTTAGAACATTCCCTGAATCAGAAATTACTGTTCATATGGAAGACAGTATGCAATGACAACAGATGTACTCAGACAACAGGAGATCTAATTTTAAACCTCCTTAGGGATGCTCAGCCACAGAGTGCAGCTGAAGAAGGATATAAGTCTCTAGGTCTAGCTCTAGGCTCTATTACTTCTTTCTCAGACTTCTAGAGAGAAAAGTCCAGAGTTTTTCCTAAGCTGGGAACCAGGTAAGTGATGTTACCTTCCTTCACGCTCTATTTGAACTGGAGAGGCCTGGTGACAAAAATCAGCACAGGATGAGGAAAGACCTACTCAAGTAATACACCATAGATCTGCTTCAGTGTAAGCAGCAGAAAGACTTAAATCACCTATTTCATTCATGTTCAGATCCTGGACCGGTGGATGGCATGATTCCTCACTTTGCCAGGTATTTACATATTTCACAAAATCATATTAATTTGCATATATACTAATAGAAAATTCACTGGTACCCACAGAAAATTCAGCTCCTTAGTACAATGAAACAGTTTTACCTATGTAGTAACAAAAGCAAAAAGTTGCCTGGTATCTACTTACCACATTCATGAATTCTGAGTACAGCGACTTTAGTTCTCATGTAAGCGCACTTATTTTTCGAATTAAACAATTTCTCAGTAACAGGCTTTGGACTAGAAGCAGTCCTGCTCTTATACAGGCAGAGAATCAAACATCACAAAAAAAAAAAAAAAAGCATGCCTGGAGTCATGTGGAACATACTTCACCTTGGTCAGCAGATGCAGGTCCTGAAACCACACCTGGATCCTCAGCGTATTTAAGAGAGGGTGTGGACTAAGAGGCTTAATAAGCACAGTAGATGGTACTGTACTTTCAAGGAAAGTCTCATCTTACATGGTTCTGAACTGTCATCCCACCAACAGTGGTTTTGTTTTCAAATGTCAAATAATGTACAAACATATATGCAGGCATAGATTATTATTATTTTTATTGCTGTTGTTAAGAAGTCAATGTATGAATTACGGCACTGTGCTGTAAAAACGCAACATTATTGACTGCTCTAACAGTATGAGGTCCATTATAACAAGATTTTAAACATGAAGCATGAGCTTCAATATGGATTTCCAAATAAAAAAAAAACAGCCTAAGAGATAAATGGATTAATAATAACTGTTTTAGCTGGAATTTCAATACTAAGTGAACACAGAGTGAGTTTGCAAATGAGTCAAACGAAGCTTCTAGAAATTGAAGAGTAAATTCTTTTTTTCTTTCTGACCTACATAGAGGTATTTGTTCTGCACCATAGATGAACGTTAACAGCTCTTCCATTAAACTATAACCACAATGTGTCAGAGGGATTTGCATGGGTAAAGGAAAAACAAAACCTTTTCTATGTTGCCAGTCAGAGGAAAAAAAAATAAAAATCACATCTCCTGGGAGAATCTCCACCATAAAAAAAAACACCAATGCCTTTTAACTTTGTGTTTGGGAACTGAACAAATTTATGCCACTATTCCTAATTCTGAAGTAAATCCAAACAACTGATATCCATGGATATTACTGCACTTGTAGCACTGGTGCTTTAACTGGCCTGAAAACTACTTTCATTGTATTAAGGAAAATGAAAAACATATATATTTTTTTTTACATGTGTAATCTTATTTGAAAGATGCATTGTAAAAAAGAATAGTGTCCTATTTCAAATTGCTGTATGCTTTATAAAACAATTTTAGCATGTCTGGCACAACACAAAGCTCTTGAAATGCCACCACTACTTCAGAAAAAGTCTTAAAAGAAGACTGCCCAGAGGATAGGTGGGCACAGAGTATCAAATAAAGGGGGAAAAAATGACAGTGGGAATTAGTTTCCCAGCTAAAGGATGTCTTACATCACACAGCAGATCAGAAATAAATATGATGAAACTTGAAGAGTCTGAATATAAATCCTTGGATGATGTTGCAAGAGTCACAGGCTTCACCAAACCAAAGTCAGTGTATTTTTTTTAAACATAATGCAGTTACTATATACAGTATGTTTATCAGAAAACGCCAACTAACAATACACTAAATTAATTGTTGTTAAACAAAAAATGTACTAAAACAACGCGCATATAAAAACAGACAGCAACCCCCCCCAGTTATGCATAGTTACATATAATGAAGTCCAGCTCTCTGGAGCCCATCCAGTGGATTGACACCTTCAAGCACCAGGAAGCAGTTTTCTGAAGCATAAACAACATAATTAAGAGAACCCAGTCACGCTGTAGGGGAACTACACTGTCAAAAATATCTCGAGTCCAATCAAAAAAGCTCTCTGTATGTTACCACTGCATAGCTGCAATGAGGCAGCCATCCATTTAAAGGTTTCACACTGCTGTGTTTCCTCTGAGGACCTTCTAAAGGATGTGCTATTTAACGTGGCGGTGATCTACACACAAACACAATATGTGACAAACACAAAGCACTTAGGTTTAGAAGCACTTATGGAAGAATCCATGACTTCTTTACAGTGTACTGTGTACAACTGCACCACTGTTAAGTTTCTCCTGCTTATTATTATGCGGCATCTTACTGGTCATAGTATTTCTACATACTAAGAAGAAAAAGTCTTCTTCCCGAGAAATCAGCCTCTCTGATATGGGAAGCCACTGTGCCCATATCTTGCTTTGCTACAGTAAGGCATGTAAAATGAAGGTGACAATGTCAAAACCTACAGATTATGACAAAAAGACCCAGTTTCCCTTTGTTTCTTGTCCAGCTTCTCTGCTCCATTACAACTGTGGATGTCAGTCAGCATCCATGTGTTCTTGCCTAGTAAGTAGAGGCTTCCCATCTGTATCACCAATCTTCTTCTGCATCTCTTCCACTACTTTCAGTAAAGCTTTTCGCTCCTGCTTGAGAGTGTGAATGGACTGCGTCAATTTACTTTCATTGGTCAACAAAAGCTCTACTGTGGCTTCAAGGTTTTGGATCTTTCCATTAGCCATCTTTCAAAGTAAGAAGAAAGGAGGAGGGGGAAGGAAGGAGAGAAAGAAAAAAGAATTAATTAATAACTGAAACCAACTTTAAACTATTTCTTGAGATACATTAAAACATATGAAATACTTTATAAATGATGAAAAATTGCAAAGGTAAATGCAAGTAAGAATGTTATTAGATTTGTGTACTTCAGACTACAACTATGGGTTTGCTTATAACAGAAAACTTCCTTCTCTCATATTGATTGCTTTGATTAGTTCACCATTAAACTCAGAATATAACACAAAGTAATGAAATTAGAAAGTTACTGAGTCTGCAAATTATATACCAAAAGAACTGCAGTTTAAGATAAGCCTACGGATCAGCTGGGAGACTTTTTTTGGCCAATCATCTTTGTTGAATTTCATGTGCTTTGTAAAGCAAAGACAATGCAGCCTCATTTTATCTCAACACTGCGAATCCAACAAATACCAGATTTGGAGGCAAAGGGGGAGGAAGGGATTTAGTGTACTATGCAAATGGACAACCCATCTTGAAAAATTCCAATAATTCTCTTTTGAAAGGCTGCACATATGGGCATTCTACTTCATGGCAAAACAAAGTATTAGATCATTCAAATTCATCACGTGAGAAGTGTAGCTGAGGTACTTCAACAAAAGCAGAGATATGTTTGGAAGTTTCAGCACTGGATAACTTTACGCTGAACCGTCTTCGCTTTCAGGCAAAAAGCCTTTCTCATGAGCTCACTTCCCTTAATGTAATTACAGTCAGTTAAAAAGTTCATCTTTTGGGGGAAAAACATCGACAAACCATGACACACATGGTCTGGTGATGCATTTTCCTCCCATCAGCAATGGGTCACCTTTTCCCATAGGAAATGAGGGCTGATGAAACCCACCTCCAAGACAAAGGAATTGCTCCAGCACTACAGACAGTTAAGGAGAACTGAAGTATGATGTTAGGTGGTGACTTGCTAGCACTCAGGTGAAGATGAGCTTTGTAAAGAAGTGCTTAGGGCTGCAAAGTTTTTAGGGGCAGGAGGGGGTGGAAGATCCCCTGAGGCAGGTAAGCTACAGGACATTACATCTTAAATCTCACCTCAGAAATCTCTCTCCCCCATGCTACATTCAACAATTTCCTTGCCCATGTGCCTGAAGCTTTATGAAAATATCTTGCAGGAGAGTATCTTTTCTTCTGACTTCTCTAAGGCTCATCTTAGAACCTGGAATCAGTTCGGATCTCACAGGATCAGAATTTACAGCTTAAGCAAATTTTTGAGGTGATCTAAGAGGTGATCTAAGTCTGCATGGTTTGTTAGCTTTAGTCATGATATAGGACCAATGGCTGAGAAACCTGAGCTCCTTCACCTTATTTGTATTATCTTACAAAGTCTACATCTTTATAATGATCAAGCAGCTTGATACGTCTGCTTCTTACCTGTGACGCCCCTTTTCCCATCAAACTAAATGCATAATTAGAAGTTTTATAACAAACGTCCTGTTACAAAGCAGTCAGAAAGCTGATTTCTTGAACATTTAAGCAAAAAAATAACTCCTACAGAGATCAGGGGTACTGCCTCTGAAAAGTTGTAGAAATTATTAATTCACATATTGTATAAACAATCTGAATAATAGTATTAAAACATCCACCAAACTTGTAAGAAACAGTATGTCTTTATAGACAATGTAACCCATGTCTGATATAACTCTAAATAGTGACACTGGCAATAGCTTTCCTAAGCATGGCAGACTAGTAACCCTGCTGCAATAAAGCAGTGACTGAAAACATAAAACTGAAGTTGAGAAAGCACTTTGTGTATTTTTAGTCATCTTTTACAGTTAGGATTTTTATTACAAGAGAAGAGACAGTGTGATGAATCAACTCCTCTCCAATTGTAAGCATATGCTCTATCCACCCCCCCTCAGAACTTCTTCCGCATTTAAACTTTAAAGGCTAAACTAAATAAAATTGCAAGTGGCTACACTTCAAAGCCACTAGACCAAACATCATTCTGCCCTGTGCCTTGGTGTAGGACAATCTCTTCTGAAAAGGTGGAAAAATTAGAATATGAATTAAATACAAAATATAAATTGTACCTGCAGTTCTTCCAAGAGATCAAAGTTTTGTTTGCGCAAGCTACTGTTTGCTTTTTCTAATTTATCCAGTCTCTGATTGTCATTTAAAGATGAATCTATAAGCTCATCCTGAAGAACATGGTATTCAACTTCATAAGCTTGCAACTGCTTGGCAATATCCATTTCAAACACCTGTTGTATATAAAAATATTATTAGGTGCTGTGCAGACCAAAATTAATTCAGTGCTTTAAAAACTGTGGATCTAGAATGAGAGATCTAAGCACTGCATACAAAAAAAGAAAGACTTAATTTTTGACATTCATATTTCCTAGTCTCGAAAATGGCGAGATTGAGGCAGTAGAGAGCATTGGCATTGGATCTACTTGAGAACTTTGCTCCTGATTTGCTGCCTGACTCCAGTAAAATCAATTACACTACAGTTTCCAAGAAAGGTAGACTTTGTAGAGTATTGCCCTCTTCAGATTTTAAATTCATGCTTCTCAGTTTGGCATAACCCCTCCCAGACATACTCAGAATCAGATGTCACTTTAGAAAAATGTGGTCCAGGCTCACATGCCACATGTACAAGTGCAAGGCTAAGTGGAATGAAAACTTTAAATTAAAACCAGCACACACTGCTAATTTTATTTATAATTCTATGGTCCTCCTAGAGACTGAAAGAAAACAAGATAATCTATTCTTACACTAACACTCTTAATGGAAACATTATGTAATGTCAAAGCAGATTTCTATTACTGTTAACTATGAATCATTGAGCGCTCAGTCTTATGCATGAATATTTAAAAAAAATCTTTTACTTTAAAAGCAGATAAATAAATTGAGGTGCACAGAGTGACCCAAAGGAAAAAAAAAAAGCTACTATATTTTGCTTTGTCTAGGTTTTGGCAAACATCTGCCTTCAAATTATTCTGGAGATATGACTCTAATGTCTCTGAGTTAGTTATCACCTCTGAAAACAGTCATGAAGGTGGTAAATTAAAACGATAAGTTTGCAGTCACAGAACATAGTAGAAAAAAATGTTGATTTAAAAATGTGTCTGAAAAATAGGCCAAGAATAGACGTTCAAGGGTTATTTTTTTTTAAACCTCTTGTACTTTATTCCTTCTGAAAATGAGTCAAACATCAAATCCCATCTTAAATACCTATTGAAATAACAAGAATTATTTCCTACTTTATTTATCAGCTTTGTCTGCAAAACTTTAGCTTTTGGTTAAAGAAAACATCAGTTTATGAAATGCTTCTGACACCTGTCACATATGCTATAAGAATTCTCTCATAGTCATATAGCAGCAGAAACACACATATTGAGCACCTGAGTACAGAAGGTTGAAATACAGTTTTGATTTTGGTTACACTCATGGAACTTTGGTTTTCTGCAGATCTGAGCATCCCTGAAGAACACACACTGCTGAAATTTCAGGAAAACAAAGAGTGCAATTCAACAGGGCAGAATGTTAGTTCCTCTCATGACCTCTGCCACTTTTAGCCTCTGTATTCTTGAGAAGGGAGGGAAATCCCTACTGTCATACCCAGAGTATCAAATACGAAAGGGGGGGAAACAAGATGCAAACCAAAAGCCTGACTTGAAAACTAGGGAACCGAAGGCAGGTTAGGGCGTGTAAACCAGCGGCCACGCTGCAGAAGGCGTGAGGAGGATGGGGATTAGCCCAGGAGCTGTGTATGGACTGCAGGGCAGGTCAAACGGCTGCTCTCTTCAAAGGCAGCCCTGATCAAAGCAGGGAAACTGCTCTCTCTTCAAGTCACTTCTACTGTCCCAGTTAAAATCCAGAGCACTCAGAGCTGCCTAAACAGAGCACCCCTCCCTCCTTCTGCTCAAAGCCAAGGGCTTTCTGGAGGTTGCCTAAGCACTGCAAGTCTCGGCAGGGCTGTGCGCTGCAGGCTTTCAGCCTGGCATGTAACATTCAATCCCCTTTGCCACCTCGAAATCACTGGCTTTCCTTCCCCTTGCAGAGGCTTTCTAGCTCTCTCCTCCTTTGACAGCAAGCACTAGAACCATTTTTTTCCTGATCCTAATTTGAGCACACATCCCTTGAAAGCCTTGCTGCCAGGGATCATCAGATGAGATCCCCTCGCAAGCATTTTGCAGTGCCCTGCATTTGCAGTTCTACACGGTACGCTTGCCATGTTTTCGACCACAAAAGGCCTTCAGAAAAACAGGTTAAACCCCATCTTCTATTTGCCTGCTGCAAATTAGATGTCAAGTGTAACAGGGTTTCTAAACAGACAAGTCTTCACTGCAATACGTTGAATTCCATAGTTACTGTCTGGTGCCTTCTGCTTGCTGAGCAATATTGCATATTTTTTTCATCCAATGATGGGACAAGGGGCAACAGACATGAGCTGGAGCATAGGAGGTTCCACAAAAATATCAGAGAACACGTTTTTCCCTGTGAGGGTGCCAGAGCACTGGCACAGGCTGCCCAGGGAGGTTGTGGAGTCTCCTTCTGTGGAGACATTCAAAACCTGCCTGGACATGTTCCTGTGTGACCTACTGTAGGTGATCCTGCTCTGGCAGGGGGGCTGGACTAGATGATCTTTCGAGGCCCCTTCCAACCCCTGACATTCTGTCATTTCCCTTGTCTGCCATTCATGAAAAGATTCCCAGTTTTTGCTGTCTAGAGTCACTGCTCACTGCAAGAGAGCGCAGAGCCTCAGCAGAAATACAAAGGCGCTGCTGTAACATACTGAACCAGCACCATAAAAGCCAGCGTAGACAAAGTCAACGTAGGGAGCCTTCTAATTTCATTAACAAAGGTCAACATTTGCGAGGCTCTTGTAAGTCAATTTTTGCTTCTGAAGTGAGACTTGGAATGGAAGGTTCTTTGGAGACAGGCAAACTCAGAAGGCTTTTAGACCATCTTGATCATTTTTTTGTGGAATGCGCTATGTATAGGCTGCAATATTGCTGCCAGTAACAAACACAGTGCACAGTTCCAAAAAAAAAAATTAAACTGATTTTCATTAAAGGCTTCATAAAGTGACGATAACCAACATGCCGATGTATGAATACAGAGGTACTATACAAGTCATATGCTTCCAAAAGCTTGCAACAACTTCAGAACAGAATACTCAGTTTGAAGTCACACAATATACTGTTGTGGTTCTTTTGTCAATAAATTATTTAAAAGAGCATTCCTTTGCATGCTACTCACATGTTCAGATTATTTCATACCTGACTAATGGTCTTTTCCATCTGTACCAAACCCAAGTTGGGAAGAGTGCTTTTAATAAAGTCAACAATAGTTTCTAGATTCTCATGCTGCAGAATCAAGGGCTTGTGGCTTCCCAGAAGGCTTAAAGCCACTTTAAATATAGCCTCTGATCCTTGAAGAAAGAGCATATCTGTGAAAACAACAATGAAAAAAGAGCACATAAAGCAAGCACATCTCTTTACAACAATATTAAAATAGTAAAATGTCCAAGGACAACAACAACTCATAGGACCAAACTGGAGGCTAGATACACCGTGCCAGACACAAGCTTTAGTTACTGTGGCTATAGTTCTAGAAGTTCTGTATGATCAAAATTATTACTATGAACTGCACACTTGACTGACGTAATCAATTAATTATTTAGTGAGTTTTCGACCATAAAGCCCAATTCAAATTTAAGCTAAGCACACAATAAACCAGGCAGTCAAGTTTGTCGGTGTTGTCACTTTTTGTGCATGTAATAGTTTTACGGTCTTTTTTTCTTTTGAGATGTTCACAGGAAATTGAACTTGAATAGAATTCTAACCCTAATGCCATTTAAAAACCCTAATAAAACAGGCAAAAACTACACCTGAAGACACAACTGAAGATCCGAAGTTCTGTTCTTATCTCATTTGGTGATGAAACCGACAAAATCTCAGTGAGTACTACGCTGCACACAGGAGGCTAAATGCGCACTTTCCACCAGCCTCAGGTTTCATGTTCATGTGCTTATTTTTAGTGTGTGTCTCAACCACTTACGTTAATAGTCTAATAACTACACTAGTAAGTACCCTGAATCTTAGTAATACAGCTTAAGTGTTAATATTGCAGGTGGTCCTGCAAAGACAGCAGCTGGCACACATTCAAGCACGCTGAAACCACAGCATATAGTGACCTTTCAATGCAACTTCCTTTCTTTTCTTTTCCTTTACAAATTGCCTGTGTCTTTACAGGGGAAAGAAATAAAAGACTGCAATAAAAGCATCAGACAAGAAACCCATCTCCACAGGCTCATCTGTATAAACACAGTATAAACAGCACTGCCCTGCATTTGACGTTCCTGCTACTATAACTCAGAATCTGCTCCTGATTTTATTGAGCAATTCACTACAGAAAAAAGCATCTAACGTGAAACAATACTGATGCAGGTGGAAAAGGAAGAAATGATACTGTGGTTTTATTCCATATTTCCTAAATATAATTTTATTTTTAAAGGGCTTATCTCTTGTTCTTTCCCTTCTTCATATTCAAAACTGTGAATGAAGTCCCAATCACTTAGGAAGTAGCACAATGATATCAAATAAATGGTAAGGGAAACAACTACTAGCAAAACCACAGGTATCCCCGATGGAGTAAAGAACATATGAAAACACTGCCTAACTGCCTTTCTTAACTAAATCAACCTCTCTTTTTAAATTTCTATCAGAATTAAATTCCCCCTTGCACTGTTTCGCCTACAATGTTGAAGACATAACTCATTTCACTTCTTTTTCTTTCCAAGAAAGAAAACCCCAAGTAACAGGTAATCATAAATGGTGCACTTTGCTGCCATTTGCATTAAAAAATGTTCAGCTCTGATTCAGTATAAAATCCAAAGGCAGGAATGATTGAAAAGTGGTAACAGAACAGGCATTTGTCTCAATTCTCTATTGAAACTGAAAACTACGGGAAAATGCTTTATAGGGAAAGCTCTACATTAGAACAGGGGATGCTGAAGAGCAGCTAGGAAATACAAAGGGAAAACACCCAAAGCTGCAAATAATGCTTATTTAGGATTCAGCACCTATCCCATAAAGACACAGAGATTAACTCAAGGTGACCTGTAAGTTTTTAATGAATGTCTGTATGAGCTGAGCTGGTAATATGTGGCCGAAATCCCTCTCTCATTTAAAGTAGCAAGTACTTAACAAAGACCTGGTTGTTATCCCCTCTCCATACTTCCCATTAAGTGGGCTGCCAGCCAACAACAGTACAGTGAAGGTACCCAAATTAATGTCAGCACGACAGGCAGTCTACAGGATTTTAAAAAAATAATCAAGTTTTATCTACAGTCTTCAAACAAAATAAACACTCTTCTACTGTGTTTCTTCCATTAACAAATAAACAGGGGTATTAAAAACCACATCGTTGTTAATGTTGTACTTTCATTAGATTCTGCTCAGGAGAAGCGCTAAAAGTTTGGACAGATAATTAAAAAGTTAAAAGGAGTTTGGGTATTTGACTCCTAAACCAGGCTTTGCGTGAACCTCTTTTTATCCCCATTCTTTTACACGCTGCTTGTAAGATGGTTGCAAAAAGTACACGCTATGGAAGTCTAAAGGAAGTGATCTCCAGCAATTACATTAATAGCAGTGAGGCTCCAAATATCACGAGTGTAGAGATACTGTGTTAGAAAACAGCAGTGCAATCTTTTAGTCTTAGTAAGCTATAGATGAGTTAGTTTTAAATCAACATGCTTTCATCCCAAGGCTTTTAATAAGGGAGCATTGAAAATGTAGGCATGTTCTGCAAAACTGTGTGAACACATAGGTCACAACTGATCGGACACAAACATGACGACACCTCGCAGCAAAGTGACAGCTCTAGCCTTTCTCAGGCTTATAATTGTGTTTCAGAGCCTTCAGCACACGTGAAGATAAGATTTTACTTCCTAGGGTAAAAGAATGTCCAGGGTTCTCAACTTGCATAGCTCCAGAAAACACTGTTTTAAGCAAAATACTAAATACTTAGAAATATTAAAAAACTGCAAGTATTGGTCATGCTGGGCTTTCTCTCTAAAAAATATCAGATTTTTAAGAGGTGACAGTTTCAGTCACACATTTTTCTGTTCTTGACTGAAAATCAGTCCTCTGAAGATCATGTATCTAAGCCTTCTATTCTAATGTAAAATCTTTGCTTTCTAAAGCGTTACAATCCTTCAGTGACAGATAAAATACTAGTCTGCATATTAAGGCAGAAATCCAGGCATACTGGATACACAAGGCACTTTTAAATCGAATTGTCCAATTCAAAGACTCTTCTTATCATGCACAATACTATGAATAATAGAAAGATTAACTGATTACAAATTCAGTACAAGACACCTGCATACAGCTCTTCATTTAATTCCTACAGATTATTACTGCCAGCTAGATACTTGTTGATGTACATTAGACTATCCTGAATTGTTCCAGGAAAAAAAAAAAGATAATGCTGTTTTCCCTGGAGTGACAGAACATGTCACACTACTTAGCTACACACCACTGTTCTAGCACTACTTTTGGCACATCCTTAAACAGAAACAGGACAGGATCCTTGTTGGTTCTTCTTGGAATCTATACTCATTATTTGTTATTGTGGTAGATAAGGCTATAATTTTTGAAGTCGGGAAAGTGTCAGTATTAATACTCTCATAAATCATTGCTTCGTTTAATTTCTTAAGCAAAACTGAGTGAGGAAAATGAAAATAGCTTCTTAGTTTAAGAGAGAAATGAGAGAGAAAGCTCCAATCCACCCTGCTCATCATGGATGATCCAGTACTGCATAATGAAATCGAAAACCAAACAACATAGAAGGAAATAAAACATTTTCTCAATTACCAAACAATTAATCTATGAAATATATAGATATAAGATAGCATCAAGGTAAATTCTTAATTCAAATTTAATTAAAAAAAAAAAGAGAACTTCGCTTCTCTAGATTCTAGAAATAGGCAACAGAAGTGACTATAGAGCCTAAATTCCATATGCTTCCAAATATTTTTGGAGAGTGAGATTACCAAATCAGGCTAAATTTGTAAGGATAAGGAACAATAGTTTCAAAGCCCTATGTTTCTGTACAGTATATCCATTATTTAATTGCAAGGGTCATCTCTGTGTGTGTTTTAAAAACATAACCCTCAAAATAATTTTCCACTGACACTCTTGAAGACAATGATCATGGAGTAAATGGCAATATTTCTCAGACAATGCCTTTGTTGCATCCCTTTTCAGCTTGAAACTAACTAATAGTCAGTGTTGAAGTGCAACTGCCATAACACTATGATTTCATGGCATCAAATTTTACATCCTCTCTGTAAGTGGTTAGAGGGTGGGAAAACATAACAGTGAGGATGAAAACGCAGGACAGTTTGGAACTATCACATGCTTTATTCCTCTCTCTTTCTATTTTACTGTGAATACATGCTCTGGAAGATGACCTTCTGTTCATCAGTAGTAAGTAGAATACTTCTCCTGGGTGTCTGAAGCAGGTTGGATAACAAGAGCTGTTCCTAATAACTGCATTCCAAAGAAAATACTTCAAAAACGACAGAGAGAAGAAATTTTATGAAGAAATACCAAACACTCTGGCTACAAATCCAAGGGGAAACTGCGAGGCAAACATGGTGAGAAACCAGGGAGCAGCATAGAGGCTGGGGCCAATCTCATGTTCTTCTAGGTGGTTATAGAGATCTCGATGGTAGTCATGAAGAAGTCGAGATAGTTGATACATCTGGATCTGGGTGGAATAAGAACAAAGAGACTAAAGATAAACAAGTTCTAAGACTCATAGTAGCAAAGTCCATGCTTCATACTCTTATTAGTAACAGTGAAAGATATTTGTCAATTTGGATAGAATCGTGTATAGAAAATAAATACTCAGAAGCCACCTAAAAGACCCAGGATGGGTCACCTGTGAGCCTACAACAGGCTCATCTGCAGGGTTATTTGAACCTCATACAACATATAACAGAATTCTTCCTATTTATGGTTTTCATAGTTTCCCCAGTAGTCTTGTTATTTGAAACTACCGTATTTAAGAGGATGTATTCTTTTCTCAGATTACCCTTCCCCATTTTTAAGAACTGAAGTTCAAGTCCAGATTTTGATAATGCTATCTATATTGCACTATTACAATTTAAAATTAGCATTCTTTTATTTGAAAGTTGAAATCATACCTGTAAAATTGTCATGTCAGGACGGTATTGTTTTCTGAGGCCCATATCAAACATGAGAAACTTTAGCATTTTAAAAGCATCTTCTTCACTCATATGAAGTAGTAAAACTCCTGCTACAAAACTAAGACCCTGACAATATCCTACTTCCTGGTCCAGAAGCGAATAGGCCTTCAAAATATTGTAGAGCGACAGCTGCCCAGCTCCCAGCTGTGCCGAGAAGTATGGATGTGTTGGAAACGTGCGCCCTGGGAAAACAGCTGAAGTTAGTAAATTAAACTAAAACAAAACGCCCAGTTCACCTAACCATGTTATCAAATTAAAGTCTTTCAAAAAGGAAGATTCTTTTGAAAGATAGATTCTGAGTCAACCCAGAGGAAGACTGTAAGAAAGTGAACAACGCAAAATGATTCTTGTACTCTACTACTGTTTGCTTAGAGTAGTTGCAGAATTAATTTAGAAATTGTCAAGACTGGTGTTGGGAACAGCTGAATAACTGTTCTGAAGACTGGCCCTTGATCAGTGTGCTAAAGTGTTATAGGGGCTGGCTATCTGTAATAGTGGGAGACTTGATTCAGTGGCTCAATGGGTCACCCTGTCCTCTTTTCTTGATTAAAACTTTTAAACAATTAAAATCCAGGCACAGACTTAGAATGTCTGAGATCTCTGGGTTAGGGCTCCTTCCCTTTCTCTTCTTGTCTTTTCTCTAGTAAATGTGTCTCTTCACACCTCCCTCCCTGCCTTGGTCCCTCTCAGTCTTACAGGTCCTTCCTCCTTTCCTGCATGATGCAGGAAGCTGACTCTAACCTAGCAGAAAAAAGCCCCCTTTTACATGGGGTTAGTTGTTTTCTCCTACTGCTCAGCTGTGTCAGCTCCAGAAGGTGTCCCATGAGTACCAGCACAAATGACAAGTGCTTGGAGAGCAGAAGTCGGTTGTCAGAGCACAACTTTCTCTTGGTAGCAATGGGCTTTGGATCTATTCCCCACATCTCTTCAAATCCCACTTTCAGGTAAACTACACTGATTGTAGAGCAATTTTACTCAGTGAGTAAAAACTCAATTTGTGTCTCTTTTTCTGCAGTGTTTACGATACCAAGAAGCATGCAGTGATATATGTGCTAAGATATATGCTATATATATGTTGTATGAGAGTGCAGCCAACAGAGGCAGTAGCAGTCAACAGTTCTGTAGCAGCTTCTTTGAGCTCTTGAGCATCTGGATACTGCCTGGGACTGTCAGGGCAGTCCTCAGAACCTCAGGGTACTGCTGCTGACAGATAAAGATGAGACTGTGGTAACAGTAGCTCTGTCAGCTTCTAACCAATTCTTGTCAGATGCTCTTGACCACAGGGTGCCTGGAGCCTTTGTTCTACCTGATCCCTGATTAGGGAGTGTCATTAATGACCTGGACAATGGGGCAAAGCTTACCCTCACCAATTCTGTAGATGATAATTAACTGGGAAGACTGGCAGATACAAGAGATGGTCAGGCTCCAATTCAGAGGGATGACAGGTTGGAGAAATAGGCTGACAGGAACTCCATGAAGTTCAACAAAGGCAAGTGCAGAAATCCTGCACCTGGAAAGGAACAACCTCTTGCATCAGCATACGCTGGGGGCAGCCCAGCTGGCAAGCAGCTTTGCAGAAAAGGACCTTGGGGCCCTAATGATCACGAAGTTAAACACAAGCCAGCAATATACCCTTATTATAAAGAAGGCAAATGGTGTCCTGGGTTGCATTAGGAAGAGCACTGCCAGCAGCTCGAGGGAGGTGATGCCTCCCTTCTACTCAGCAATGCAGAGGTCACACCTGGAGTACTGTGTCCAGTTTGAGGCTCCCCAGTACAAGAAACATGGTCATATGGAGACAGTGCAGCAAAGCATCACTAAGATGAGGAAGTGACTGGAGTACTTCTCCTATGAAGAAAGGCTGAAAGAGCTAGGATTGTTCAGACTGGAGAAGAAAAAGCTCAGGGGTATCTTATCTATATGCACAACTACCCACTGTGAGGGAATGAAGAAGAGGAAGCCAGGCTCTTCTCAGTAGTGCCCACTGACAGGACAACAGGCAACAGGCACCTGAAATACAGGAAAATCCAGCTAACATAAGAAAAAAAAATTACTGTAAGACTGGCCAGACAGTGGCACAAGCTGCCCAGAGAGGTTGCAGAGTCTTCATCTACGGACATACTGAAAAGCTGCGCAAACATGGCCTTTGGCAACCTGCTTTAGAAGGCCTAGCTTTGAGTAGAAGTGTTGGACTAGCTGATCTCAAGACATTAAAGGCTTCACTTTTACAGATTATTTTTGAAAACTTTTCCAAAAGGCAATATTTTAATTTCTAGGGAAAAAACCCACAACTCTCCCCCTACCAGGTTTTCCCTACGAAATACCTCAACAGAGAAGAAACTTGAATACTTCTTTTGTCCTAGTATTAAGTGGAGCTTGTTTTTCAGTTGCCTACTAGTTAAATATGACTCCGCCCTTTAGCTCCTGGAATGCTGCCGAGCTGCCAGATAATACTAGAGCTCCTGTTTCAAGAAGACAAAGCCCGGGGCAGAGCCCTTCTGCCATGTGGTAGCTGCCCTAGCCTGTCACATGGAACACTGCCATTCAGTTCCCGAGCAGATCTCCTCTGGCCAGGCTGCCACAGAGTTGACCATTACAGAAGAAATATCTCTACCTTTCAAATGAGAAGGAGCTTGTGTTCCTTCACAAAGGAATTCTAGGCCTGAATGACAAGTTATTACAGCACAATCTAAAGGCAGATCTCTACTGCCTTACTCACACAGCGAGCATCCTTCCCCATCAGTCATGAAGAAAAGTTACAAGCTGAGCGAGAATAAAAATGCAAAGAAGTTCTAAAGAACAGAAAATGGGGGAGAAGCAGAACTGCTAAACTTGCAAGCTGATTTGTTTCCGAGTGCCCTGGTGATGACTTAACTAAAAATTTTAGCTTTTACTTAGGAGCAAACAAAAAAAAGGGACTCTAAATCAACTGTCATACCTCAAGAGCTCCAGAATGAGAAAGTTAAGTAGCTACGCTATTTTTGAAATGTAGTGAAACAGAGCATAATTTTATATTGTGTTCATCACACACTCAGTGACGAGTACAGTTGTTTCCTAAAACGACAGCATCTAGCAGTCAGTTCAGCCTATCCTGGTAAGAGAAGAAATCATTCACTGAACATGACTTTGGTGTACAGGACCTGAAATTCCCAGTGACTGCAATCGTTGTGCAGGTGGGGCCACAGAAAGAAACACACAAAAAAGCCTGTAGGGAATTGTGGCTTTGTTCTTGCCCATGTAATGAAACAGCACTGTGACGCATAAGTTGGGCCAGAAAAGCAGCTGCTTTACCTTACACCTCTGCATCCAGATGCACACTGGTCCTCATTATTGGGAAGCACTGTTTGCAGCTGAAGATGCATTGACTCAACTAACTGTGAGCGATACTATTATGGCTTGGGCTCATATCGTGTTAGCAAGACCTTTTTAGCTTAATTTGCGAAAGCTTTTTAAAATATTATAACTACGTGTTGCAAGAACATGGGTTTTTCTCTCAAGGATGAAGTGCATACTTTCAGAAGGATTCTTAAAGATTTGAAAGAAAATGTTTCTGACAGTCTGAAGGAATACAGGTTAGAACATGCAAATTCCTTCTAGCTGTCTATCGAGTTACACTGTCTGTTACTGTGCAGCACTATTTTATTTCTATGTGAATCACTAGGAAACTAGGAAGTCTTCAGGCTCCTAGTTTCATCTTACTGAAATAATAGGGCCCAATCCTTCCCTCAGCTAACAAGCAAACAAATAGCATCTTGGCAAAACCAGTACTTTGCATGAAAACCACCATGAAGGTACCAATTTGCCAACATATGCAGTCATTTGTTTCTACAAGCAGAGCAAATGGCTAAGATGAGAAAGCATTTGTGTGCAGAACCAAGCAGAAAATATGAACCCCCAATCTGCTGTGAGAGCCAACCAGACTGTGTTCCCTCATGTCCAGGAGTTGTCCCACTCCTCTCCCCTCTGCTGAAGGTGTGTAATTCATTAATCCAGCACAAAACTTTTCACCCCTTATGGAGGCACTTCAGTGCAACATAATCCCAATGTTCATCGCTAGGGGTATCAACACCAGGTACACCGACGTGACTGGTAAGTACTTGCTAGTGACTCATCTTTAGAAATAAATGTATCTCTCAAAAACAGAAGACTACTTCTGGTGCTAAGGGATCTGGAGGAATTCCTAAAATTGGTGTTACAAAGTCTGGAAGGAAACAATTTACTTACACTGCAACTGCCTATTCCCAGCTGGCATTAAGGCTTCTTGGAGTGTTACTTTCCCAGTGCCAAGTGGAAACCTGGCAGGCCTGCAAGCAGGGGTTTAGTGTGGGATTATCCAGCAAACACTGGATATCATGAATGAATAGCACATGATTCAACACTTATATATTTGAGTTCCTTTCTTGACAGTTTGCATTCCACAGGCCTGTGGAGTTCACTGTCAGTATCTGAAATACAGATACGTTACAGTTACATCTACTAATCTCTTATTACCACATGTTGCAAAGGACCTCTGTGCTTGAAATGCAGATTTTGCATTTTCCTAACGGTTCTCACACCAGATTAAAAGCAGTTCTTACCAACATCCTATTATTAAATGGTGAGAGGTCTTTTGTGTGTTACCTACCCTTACTTCTCTTCCAGAAATCATAAACCCCTTATTTTCAGTTCAGACTATTGCTGTACTTACCTAGGTCAATAAGTATCGCATGTTGCTGAGAAGTTAGTTGTTTCAGGAGCTCTTTATACGGTGTGTCCTTTGGCGGTTGTTTACTTGGAAACTGATGTTTAAGATGGTATTGCTCTGCTAGAAACTTCCAGATCTCCCCACGGTGGTGACGTGGTACTCCTGGGAGAAGAAAGTCATTAAAACACTTATTTGCATTCATACTGAGGGTTCAGCTATAGTTGAGCTAACAGAATCGAGGAACTGAAGATCCCTATCTGCTAGATATGTAAGTAGATCTGTATCTGCAAGATCAGTATCTGCTGTCTCCAGTAGACCATAGGAGCAGATCAAACTACAATGCTTATACTTCCTCAGCCTATAAAAGATGTCATCATATTAACAAGAGATTTAAGATAGAAACAGGATGAGCTGCCAAAGTCTGAAGTTACCAGTTCCAGTTTGAGAAGTACTAGAAGAGGCAGCAAAAATTGCAACACTTTTCAGAAACAAGTTAAATGATTATCTCCCATTTTTCCATGTAAAGTACATAACAAAGCACTGCAATAGAGTTAATTAAATTTTTTCACTACTACAGCACTCACACTGTTGTTAGGAGTAACTTTTAGGAAGGTAAGATACACCAGAAGTATAAACAGATATACCAGAAGATATACCAGAAGTATAAACAAATACAAATGAGATGTGATCTAGAGACTACAACAGAAGGCAAAAAAGCAGAAAGCAATATACCGTATTTCTAGTTTTGCTACTGGCTTGCTGAATGACTGGTACATGTAAAAATGTTTTAAAGCTTGAATTTCTTTTCCTATAAAATGGGATGATGCTACTTAACTACTTCACACAGTTATTGGTAGACTTCATTTGAATCTGTATGCAAACCTTTGAAAGCAGTAGAAAGGTTATTGTTACATGCATACTTCACTCAGCACAAAACAGACACTATTAAATCATCTACACAAGCAATCGATACACAATTCTTTGGGAAAATATTCTATCTAACCCATGATGTACTGGAACCAGGTATTACAATTTGAAGTAACTTATGGCCTAAAGTTTTTTGGACTGCTCTTTACTTTTGATATATATGTAACATATGGATAAACAACAACAATAAAAGAAATGAAATGTGAATGAAGCATACAACTTACATGGAAAGGTAACAAAATGTACTAGAGAAATTTCACTGCCTTCTCTCACATAAGCACAGAAGGATACGAATTTATCTCTGCAGTACTTATTTTTACTACACTATCATAATCCAGAGACAACTGCTTGAAAATGAAATGCTAGTACAAATGTATAATACTTGAATACATATCACAGGTGTAATTATAATTTTGTAAATTACTTTAGGGAATTTAAACCAAATTATTGAAAAGTCTCCAACACAAAACGGTGAGGGAAAATAACATTTCAGACACTGAATGAGCAAGGTTCTGCTTTTCAGATACACATCTAAAATCCCATTAGCTTCACTGAGATTGAATGCGTCACACAGGGTAGAACTGGCTTAATAGGGCACATTTAGAGCTGCAAAATTACAAATTAATTAAAATTCCCTTTAAGGTAGTAGTTCAATATTAAGTTTATCTCTGCATGCTGCATTGCACATGTAAAATAAAGTATTTAGCTTATTACTTCTTAAATGAAAGATTCACTGTATTTAAACATCTTCTACAATGTACATTATGTATTTGTTACCTTAATTTAAGCCCCATGCTTACTGAAACCTTCCTTTCTTACCCATTCCCTTGCTTAGTCAAGTTTTTTTTTTAATGGCTTTGGTCTAAACTAGAACTTCCTAAACTCAATTCAAATGCAGTTTTCATTTCTGTGTATGTATGAAATTGGACATCACTTCAGTCTAAGGACTCTGAAACAACTGGGCTCTAGAGAGCAGAACATAACAGCAACAAGAGTCAGGGATAATTTCCCCATCTACTGGCTACTTGTGTGTCCTTCTTATTTGCGATTCACTAAACGGGGCTTTATTTGTTTATTTACTTATTTTTCAACACTTCAATTTTTTAAGTTTTATTTTTGACTGTAACACCGGCCAGCATCAGTGGACTATCAACAGAAATCAAGTCTTCCTCACGCCCAAATATTGACTGGACAGAGCTCTTTACCTGCATGAATGGAGGGAAACCTGTGATAACAAGCTTGCCTTACTCTGCAGAGATCGGTGCTTGGGGTATTTGATATTGTTAAAATTCTACACTCACCTGGTCACAACTAAATGGACAATTTAGTTTAACTTGCTTGAATAACTGCATATAGGCAGGTGCAATATTTAAAATAGTAACCTTCTGCTAGTGGTGGATTCTGTATGCTTCCTTTCCACATTGGAAAGCTTTGTATAGAACTATAAAAAGCTCCCTGAAGCAGTCATCTTCACCACCAGCTACACACAGCGCTGAGCACAAGGCCTGTGGCTCCAACCATGGCACAAATAACATTGGGTAATAATCCAATTTCTTAGATCATTTAAAAAACATCCTCTAGAGTATATTACTTCTGATGCAGTGGAGAGAGGGGCTGGCTGCTCAGCCCTGAAGTTATGAGGAAGGCTGAAGTGGTGTTTGCAGGTACAACGCATTGTTGAGCTCGGGGAAGAGGCAGTCCTACAGATATCCATGTCCGCTGCTTGTGTACACACATACAACCCACACCAAAACAGAGCATTTCCAGACAGTAGTGCAGACAGCTTCTTCAGTTATTTACACGGTCATTTCTTTGGCATTATCCTTTTTTTTTTTTTTTCTCCTTTAATGAAAACTTTTAATTTATTAAATCAGATTGCAACAATTGTAAGACATGAGGTACTGTACAACACTCCTGTAAGGACAAATGTCATTCAAAAATGAATGCCAAGTACCGTAACTCCAACAATACAATTGCAGCTGCCGCAGAAAGGGACTGTTACTTGCACACAGATAACCACAAAGATACCCAACACTGTCAATTTTTTAGTCAGCAACCCAAGGAACAGCTCTAGTGAGAATCTGGTTGTAAGAAGTGGTTAAGAGGTCATCTTGCTCCTTTTCTAATACAGTTTATGTGCATTTCCACAAACCACAGCTGTGCTTACCTTGCCCAACAGCCGAGTGTATTTTTTCCACATCAAATTTCATCTTTGACCTTCCAGGTGTACTCAACATCTTTTCCCAAATCAAAGTTACATCTTTTAAGCATGGTGTGATTTCTTCATAATCAAGTTTCAGGCGCCTGTTCTGCAAATTGTTTTCTGAAGCTAGGAAGGGATGTAACAAACAGAACAGTTAATACTGTTTACAATTTGTAAAATGGATTAAGGTAGAACTTCATCATGCAATCCACCTAAAATTAAACCCTATTAATTCTGAAACACGACATGTCTAAATTTTTGTGACTGTGAGGTGCTTTGGGTTTGGTTTTTTGTGTTTTTTTTTTTAAAAGACATATGCAATAATAACTGTATTTGGCCTGTTATTTTAAGTTCCTTACAAATACTCAGCTCTTAGATCTGAAGAAAAATGAGATATGAAGACTAACAAAATAAACACAAGATTGTCCTAACAGGATATTTCAACTTCCCAGCTGTTAAAAAATAGTGCAGCAAATTAAATCAGTACACCAAATAAAAATACAAACCCAAAATACTAATCTAGTTTTTATGCATACAGCTTCATAATAGTAATGGCAAAATTAAAAAAAAATACTTTAAAGGTGATCATTCACATGCCCATTTTTATAGATGACATAAAAAGGGAAGTGCAAGTATAGAAAATTTCACAACCCTTAACACAAATAGGACTATGAACACTAAATATACACAAAGCTCTTGAAGTCCCCAGTGAAGAAATTGGAACAAGGGTCAACAGACAACTCATTCTTAAATACGACATTTTAGATCATCAGAGTTCCTGGTGCAGAGATGCACTGTAGTATTGGTGATTTTCTCAGATTAAAATTTATGAAAATATTGCACTGTATCTTCATAGTTATTTATAAAGGACTAAAAAGAAATAAATACCTGGAAAAGCATCAAAGAATCATGGCAAAAATGAAACCAAATTTTGCAGCTGAGTGTTAATTCCTAAGTTTAGAAGCGGAGTGAGAATTCAAAGTGACTTCCCACAAAGCTTTTGTTTCTGTGGTGACATTTTAGTACTAGAATGTAGCTGGAAAAAAGGGTTTATTAATGGCATTCAAGGAAACTAAATAACAAAGCACATTTTTGGCTAGTGAATGAATTTATGCAGGTCACGAGACTGAAAAATCAGAAGAGGTCTTTCAACTTGGAGAAAAAGGGTGCAGTGCAGATGGGAAAGATGTCAGACACCTATTCCTAAAAGGCATGAAATGCTCAAAAGAAAATCCTATAAAGAAAGTGAAAGCTACAAACAGAGTGGTAAGGAGTGATGGAGACTGTGGTAAGTCTATGGAGAATTTAATAAAATGGGTATTTCAATTTTATAACTGGGTGGTAACGTGGCTAAGCACTCAATGCACTTAGTTCCCCGACAGAAGTCCCAGGACAGGTTACTACTTGCAAAGGCCAGCAGAGCACAGGTTCAAAAGACACAAAGGACTGCAAAAGGTTCTATAGTATTAAACAAAAATTAAAAAATACTTCTCCTCAATAAGCAAATTGGAAATAACATGATTTGAAATCATGTTTATGAAATAGCATATCACAAAGCGACCGTGATTTTTCATTAAGTTGTCATGATGTACCCACAGTACTTCTTCATGGTGATGATGCATTACTGCAGTGCCAGCACGAGACTCTCGTTTTGAGGACATTCTGCCATTCTGCCTAAATCCTGCCTAATTCTACCTTTCATGATTTCAAAGTATGAACTCACAAAAATCACACTGCTATGTGTTACAGTCTCGAGACAACCTGTGTTAAAAGGATGTTATCTTTTGTTAGTTTAGCTCTCCATTGTTTGTATGCACAACTTGTTTACTTAAATTTACTCAACAGTTAAGTCACCTGAACAGTTAAATCACCTGAAATTTATATGGTCCATAATGACACTAAAATAGCCAACACGCAAAGCTCATCTTGTTCCACCATCTGTGTCTGCAATTAAGGTTTTTTAGATGATCAAATTCTGAGAGCCACAAACTGCTTGCCCTGTACTCCCCCACTGGTTAAATCAAGATTTTCATTTTAAAAATGAAAAAAGAAAAGAACTGTTTATACGTGGGAATTGTCCACTTTACCTCCTTATCCTGTAGCTGCTTTCACATGCAAATATTTTCATTCAGGGAGGCTATTCACGTGAGCTATGTTATGTAAGTGTTTGCAAGATCTGGACCTCACAGTATTTCATTTTGACATTTTCCAATTTAGTTTTTCACCTTTCATTTCAAAGTAGTATATTTAATTTTAAAACACGACTTTGGCTTCACATGTACTGACACATTTTACCCATCCTGATAGAGACAGATATAGCTTAATTTTATTCCTTAAGGTTTTTTTTTAATTCCTTGTTTCTTGTTGGTTTTGATTTTTCCCTGTAGATTATATTCAATGTTTAACCATAGACCCATACAAATACAAGCACCAACAGTTTTATTATAATGGAGTGTCCATACTGAAAGTGATTCTGTGTATCTAAACTCTTTTTCAACTTCTTTACATTTTCTTCAGGTCAAATACAATAGATTTATTAGAATACTTAAAAAAAATGAACACACAGGTGTCATTGTAGGAAGATAATTTTAAAATGGCATTTAAGGTTCCTACAAAAAAACCAAACCCTGAAGCGAACTCTTTCTATGTTCTGTCTTCTGCAAAAAAAAATGTTTTCTGGTGCTTGGCAACTTCTCAGTCTTTCTGCTTTATTCAGTCTTCTTATGTCATGTGCAAAAATGCGACAGTGCAAGTGATACGCAAGGGCTGAGGAGAGAATATGCCTTTATCAAGAAGCTTATTTAGATAGTGACAGCATCCAAATCCCAATATTACACTTAAGCATTATCAGTGCAGGTTTGATTTCTAATATTTTTGTTCAGTATTAAACAGTAGTACTCTGAGAATTATTACTGCATGTAAAACATTTACTTCCCAGACAGAAAAGCATAAGATGCAGCATTATATTGCATCACTATCTCACCACAGCACAGTCACCTGCTTTTTCAAGTACTGTCTCACCAACCAAGTTCTTCATGCAGCAGCTACCTACACCAACTTCTTTACTCCACAGTGCACACTGTGAAGTCTGGGTCTTCAGTCATGCCAACACCCATCTCATTCATTCATTAACTAGCTTCAGACATGCTCATCTTAAAGAATCTGTGACAGCTTTGCAATTGTTTCTTTTGGGAACCTGAAACTGGAGCATCTGATTAAACTTGTTAAAATTTTAACGGATATTAATGTCTTGCAGTTGCCAAAAACTTGACAGCAGGCTGCATATTAAGCTAACTTGAATACAAGATAGTAATAAAAATAGCAGGAGCATAAATACACAAAACACAGAAAATTAATTTTTAAATGCTAGGTCTCATAACAATTCCAAGTTATGGAATGACTTGATAGAAGCTCATTTATGACAGCACTGCTCTGTGCTGAAGGGATTGTATAAATCATTGTTCTTGGTACCTCATTCTCCAGATGGTCTAAGACCCTTAGCCAAGGCCATAGTACATTTGGTATCTATTGCCATATTTTATTTTACTGGATTAGCAAGTCTGTATACTGGGAACATGCCTATCACCCATGGGATTCTTAGGAAATTTGGGTATCAGGTGTTCTTCAGACATCAGGGTTGAAATAGGAGAGCTATACTATTAGAAGCAAACAGCCTACAAGTGGGCTAAGTGTTCAGGGAGGCCATGGCCAATGTCCAGGAGAGTTGTTTTCTCCTTCAAGCTAGGAGTCTCAGCCCAAGTTTAAAGAAGGGTTTCATGTTTGGTACACTGAGACTTTTTCACATGGTTGGGCCTTTTCTTTACACAGTTCTTCCTAGAAGACAGTCCTTCCCAAGTTTACACAAAGGCACATAAGAATTGCAATTTCCATGCCAGGTACCTCACCCATCGAGGATCCAGGTGCCTATTCCCTTCCTGAACATCTAAAATCAGCCAGATAAACATTTCTGTCCTCATCATTCGTTATCTTCAAAGGAGCAGCTCTCAAGGGCCATCACTTGCAATTCTGTATGCAGCTGCTACGATAAAATGTGTATTCATAATCGGCTGCATTCTTTTTGTGTTAAAATCGCCACCACAACAGATTTGTTGCAGCTATGCATTCAGCCACAGAAAAAGTTTGGTTAAGAACACCTGCATATTCCAGTTTCTCAAGCTCCTTCCCATCACCCTTCTGACTGATCTAAGTCATTACTAGGCCATACAAACCTCGCTGGCACAGTACAGAGGCAAGCACCCAGAGAAGTCCACATCCAGCTCCTTAAGAACTTCAATTCAACTTCAAGACTGGCTAAACAAAACACTGCAGTGACCAATACTTAGACCATGACCTATGCACATGAATGCAGAAAGAAATCAGCTCATCATAGTGACTGCGCTGAACTCTTTGTCAGAGCTTCTAGACACAAGCTTAAAAAACAGCCACGGTAAAACTAGAAGAGCACCAATTAAGACAAAGGAAACAAATAAGAAGGTAAGTGATAAAAAAAATAAGTGTAAAATGCCACCTATGCTAATGAGATCTGAGGGAGATGCTGCTAAACTGATTTACCTGGATGTTCCTAAAATATTTCATTAAGACTTGGTCCAGTCCACTGCCAAGGCCACAAAGCAAACCAAAAAGTGAACTTGTACTGCAGGAGGACATAATCCAGAACTTCACCAACCTTGTAATTTCTGGTTTTCCTTCTCCATTCTGAGGAGCAGTATCTGCTGAATAATGGCTTTCTTCCACAACTCCCGAAGCTCACGGGATGTCCGTTTCCTCTCTTCTTTCACTGGCCCAAAGGGGCCGTCTTCACACACTGGTTCCAATGGGGACCTTGGTGGAAGTTCTCCCAGTTCAGAGTAGTCTTTAGAAAAGAGAAGCTGTTGTGAACTACTTAGATGTCATGCATAGGTGTATAGCAGTTCCCATTTTCAATGATTGCCTATATATAAATACATACACACACATCTACGTAAATACACACTCATATATATACATATATATAGGAGGTAGCAATACCAAGCAAGGTTTCCCAGATGACATTTTCAAGCAGATTTACAAGTTGCTTCTGAGTAAGAATCATATGGGCCAAAGCCTGGCATATTTTTTTATACAACCTGACAAAAACATTGTACCATATAGAAGACCATGGATTGCTAATTACAGCTTTACAAGGACAGAACTAAAAAGGAAAAGGCAAATTTGAGAAACTGCAAAAAATACAACCTACAGCTGAAACGTGACATGATTCAAACAGCAGATCAAATCAAATATAGCACCCACATACCTGAAATAATAATCTCTAAACTGTGTTTAACAAAGAAGACACACACCCTGAGCTGCACAAACACACCACCACCTAAGGCCATACAATGAGTTGATTATCAGTTCTTAAAGTAAACATGCAGAAAGGGAGGCAGGCACCCAAGACATGTTTGCTCTCACTTCTAACTTTTAACTATGTCATAACCTTCTGCTTTTCTTCTTTTGGCTTCAGCTGGTCCACAAAAAAAATGCACCTTTTTGTTAAGCACGCAAGGTAACTCTAAGAAGATTGACAATGCTACTGTCGAGGGTTAGGGCTGGGCCAACCACTAAAACCCTGAGAGATGCTCTCTAACCCCTCTCCTCCTGCAATCAGGAAGGTAAAGGGAATAATGCAGAGAGACTTATGGCTCAAACCAGGACAACTATAAAAGAAAATAAACATTAAATAAATCTCAGGCAAACTGAAAAATCTTTTCTTTCTAGAGAAAAGGTAAACACATTGATTTTAATCAACTTCTTGACTTATGGAACGTAAGTTCTTATACTTTCTCTTCTGAATGCCTGCTGCAGTATCACTTAATTTTATTGTTTTATAAGCCTCTCTGAAGGCTCAATATCAAGAAGACATTAAAGAAGAAATCTAGAAAAAAAATTGCTCACTTTACCACCTTTAAAATGGATGGTCAAACCTATCTGTCCCTTCTCACCAAATCCCAAATGGAAAGCCATTGCAACGGCACTTCTTCAGTGAAACAGAAAAGTTGTGAAACGTCTCCCGGAGGACAAGCTGACCAGTTAGGCATGCAACAAAATGCTTTAAAATCAGTGCAATAAACCCCCTCTCCAGCAAAGGACAAGTACATCTGTGCATGGTATTTCAAACAGCTTCTGGAGAAGGGACACTCCTGAAACAGTTATTCTGTGCAGTAGCTCAGTCGTCCATCTCCTTATCATAACCTAGCACAGTGATAAGGATTTTGAATTAAACACACACAAATTATCTCATCTCTGTAAACTAACATGATGGGAAGGCAGAATCTACTCAGAAAGCTACCACATACTGACTCACACGGTTCATATGCAGCAATTCTCTTCTTCCTTGTTGAAAGGCACTTGCACAACTAAGCAAGAATGGAAATGCTCACAGCTGTTGGCTTCTGCTTTTCTAAGTTTTGCCACTGTCAATCTTTTCCTCTCAAAGAGTCAGAGACAAATTGGGTGGGTCCCAAACCACCTGTTTCCTTCTATACCACTTATGTGTTTGTTACCACAGTTAAATTCAAGGGCTAAAATATACACATAAAAATAAATGCAACATTTTCAGCTAGCAACACAAATTAAACCTTTACAAACTCGCACTCTGAACATGTGTGGATACCCAAACTTTGGGTACTACAACACTGCAGAGAGCAATGAACTTCACAGGAATACGAATTAGGCAAAGGACAAATATTTGTCACTATAATCACAATCACCATTTGCTGAAAAGTGAAGAAGGAAACACTGACAGAAGCATTAAAAAATACAGTTGGTGACAGAAGCATTCAAAAATATAGTTAGTTATGAAAAGTAAAAATACAGTGAAGAAATATTGTACTTCCTAATGTTTCCTGGTAAACATCAATTTAGGTTTTTTTCTTTACAGGCAGAGATCTGCAATTATAAGAAAGGTTTAGGTAAATGTCATCAGGTAGAGAAGAAACATTTGAAAAAACCAAAACCGGGCTGCCTAAATACATGCAAGGAAATGGATTAAACACATTGCATTCCTAAAGCAAGAAAGAGCACAAGACCTAAAATCTTCATGTCTTTAACATGCACATTCTACTTGCTCAACTACAAATTTTGTGGATTGGTTTTCAATGACCAAATTCACAAAATACCACCTTCTAATTTAACAGAGATGCTACTCCCTTCTCATCCTCCAGTGATCAAACTGACTGTGGCAACACTTGAACCACTGCAAAGCACTAATTACTCAAGTCCACAATCCTGCTTCCATTTAGGCCGAAAATTTCTTGTCTATTACTGACTAACCTGATAAGATCTATATTTAGTAAAAGAAGCACAAAACCTAACAACAGCTAAGGCTGTAAAAGAAAAGAAAGGTTACAAAATTCTATAGGTTGACAAATTATGATTATCAATCCTACCTCTTAATTCTTCTGTGCAAGAGTACTAGGCTTCTTTTTGCCTGCGAAATGACAGCTCCTTTTCTATCTTTCTTTCTTCTTGGCACTTGTGGACAGTTACCAGGAAGTCTAAAGTCTTACTCTGATAAAGTACAACACATTCACAACCTGCTCTCCCTCCCACCTGCATGCTGGCATGCAGCAGGACGTACAGGAACCAAAATAAACCTGTTTAACTGCTCATGTGGCCTGTCCAAAGTTTACAGAGTTGCATCAGCTGTTTGGCTGGTAAAGGAGGGGAAGGAGATGGAATGTGCAGGCGATCCCTCAAGGCAAAGTAAGAAACCAGACATTTGGTCAATCAGTACAAACCCCTGCAAATGAATATACAACAGAGTGATCGGCAGACATGGCATCCAACTTTCACACCCAGAACAGATGAGAGTAAAAATACTGTAACAAGGAACTGATCATGTCTTTACTATGCACAAATGATCTGGTGGATAGCACAAGAAAGAAAGATAAACAGTAGAGCAATTCAACTGAACGTAACTGGGAGCTCACGTTCCACCAAATCAAATTGCCATGTGTTAAAATCAAGCCTTCAAAACTTCTGAGGTTAGCAAGTGCACTTAAGCAAGATCTGAATGCTTCAGCACACACTGAAAGACTGCCTCCCTCTTCATGTGCCAGCCTTGCCAGCTTTTGTTGACTCCTGTTTCATATTTTTGACCTGTACTCCTTTCAAATATGTTGCTTCCATATAAAATTCTACCTCCAAACATACTACTCTATTGTACTTACAGTCTTCCAGGTTCAGAATATGGCAAGTTGACTCAATAACTATTATTACATTTTATCAACACACTGGTTACTCTCCACTTGAAGTTCAGACCTGCACTACTGTTTAGAATTACTCTTTCATGCAATTGAATTCTACAAGTCTGTGGGTCCAAATCAAGTGTTCCTTGAGAAAGAGGGTACTTCATTGGTAAAGACACCAGTTTTCCTGTGCTCATGAGAACTTGTGCAAGGTAGAGAACTACTCATGAAACAGGTAGAAGAGTTGCACAAATGTACTAGTGCACCCATACATACCTCAGAACGGCTCTGATGCTGTTCATATTACCCAAAAAGAGAAAAGACCAAAAGTAACAGTGGACTGAGATGGAATTTGTACAGTAGCTCCATTCATTTGTACCCAACTCCTTGGCTTTGCATGTCAGTGCTGTAATCCTACAATGCAGAGTGTCCCTACACCCCAAAATGATAAGAGTTTTATGTAATGCATTTATTTATGTGCAAGGATGACACATGAAACAAAGTGCAAACAATTCTGAAGAAAGTATCACAGTGTATTAGTACCGGGGACCATGTTATAGAAAGTTTTTAAATGAAAAGCTCGTGAATGAATGCAGTAGTAATTAAAACAGATAGTATTTGACTGGTAGTGATATAAATGGGAAATTTCATTAGCTCCAGAAGAAGCTACAATTAATATAAAGCATTTGCTGGGACCTGTGGGAGGACATTCAGGTATTCCAACAGTGAGTTATTAAAATGTTGCCTTAAACCTTGCCTTGAGGAAATGTCATTTGTAATTTAGAAAAAACAATAATTAAAAAAAAAAATTCAATCAGTAGCTTCCTGTTCAACCAAGTTAAACAGTGGTTTCCAAAAACAAGAAGAAAAGGAAACCCACTATGAGAAACCACACACACAAAGTAAAAATACAACAGAAGCGACAAACCCATCTAAAAGCATAAATTTTAAAAAACATTTTTTAAGAAGTACTTACTTTAACCAATCTCAAATACCAAGAACAAGATAACACATTCACCTTTGACTAGAAACTGCAACACTTGATGTAGAAATGACTATTTTTATAGGAAGCTAACAGGGAGGAGGCTCAAATAGAATGCATTACCGCCACCCTCACTACGGACTTGTCTACATGTGGCTCTCTAAATGCAATGTTTACCAGTCACATCTGCTCTCTAGCATTAAGAAATAAGGCAAGATATGGCAAAAATATGGATGAAAAATACCATTAATCATTTCATTTTCTGCATGACACTGTTTTGCATTGTTGCACGAAAACTCAGCTTAGCAAACAACTGAGAATCTTCACAGTTGTGTACGATTGAATTGCCCAAAAGGAAGGACTTTCACAACATCCTTAGTTCTCTTCAGATCTTTCATTCAGGTTGTGGAACACCTTCTTTCATACACGATACAAAATTAAAGAGGAACTGCAAAGTTCTATAACCTTTCCAATCATTTTATAAAGGTGTCTGGATGATTTGACTTCATAAGCAAATGTGGTAACATGACCAGGAGCCTTCTTTTACGAGAAAGTTTCACATACGGAATCACAAGTTCAACAAGTTCTCTTTATCTGACACATGACATAAGACAATGGCTGAATGAGGAGTTCTTGACAAATTGTGTATTTCAATACAGTTTAACTAATCTGAGAAATGCTTTATAGAGTTTGCTTTTTCTTTTAAAGTCAAGGGCTTCCTAAAAAGTAATCACGACCTCTGAGCTTAAATAACGGAAGAGACATAACCTTTACCACAAAGCACATAGATAGATAGGTGCTAACTATAACTTGTTTTAAGAATAACAGTTCTTCAAATCCAAACTTATCTTCAGCACTTAGGATTTAACAGTTTGCCACCTCTAATTGCCAGAGACTGAAAGGCAATGAACGAATCATTATGTTTTCCTGTATAGAGATACTTGTACTTTCCAAGAGAATTTTTTTTCTGCAAGTCAAATTGAAAAATACTATGTAGTTGTTCTGGCTAAAGTTTCTTTTTTTTGAAAATTTGAATCTCTTTTCTGAGTACTGCTAAGCACTATCGATCATCTCATTCTTCTGAAATGCAGTTTCTTTCACTATTCAAGATGTAACGCCACCCCCTGGCCCACCTTAAAAGAAATCACCCAACCTAAATTCTCCAACCTAATACAGAGCTGTTATACAAATCTTGCTGTCTACTGCCAACACAACACCCCCCGCAGCAAGAAAGCTCATGACAAGCACCATCACTTTCCCACCATTTACTTCAGAAAACTATTCACACCCCTTCATATCTAGTACTTGACTTTGCTGGGAGTTTCTGACAATCTGCAAAACAGTACTCCCACTATGACCAATTCTGAACTGTCAATATGTGAAAATTGTAGTGAAAATAGTCCACTGCACAGAGATTTGCAGATGCTGAATAAAAGTATGCAAACAGCCTGCTGCCATGCAGTGCAAGGTGAAGTTTCAGCATCACTGCACTGAGTGTGTCCTGCTCCCGAGCACGGTACGAGCACCCACCCTCAGCTCCCAGACTCTGCCTTCCTCCCTGTGCCTGTGCTCAGGTAATACTGAATGGGACTAGAAAACTAATCATATTTTTCATATGCTCATACTTTATCCGGTTTAAAAAGATCACCAAGCTGTTCTCTTCACCTTTTCACCAGCGAAGACAGAGAACTAGGAAGTCCTACTACGTAGAATGTAGCTCTTGGTACAGAGACTTTACAGAAGTCCGAAGATCTGGCTGCAGGTAGGGTGGGCAGGCATAAAGGTTAAAAAAAAAATAAAATCAAAGAACTGAAGAAATGCTTTTATTACCTAGAATGTTGAAGACAGTGAGTGGGAGAGCCAGAGGGAATTTTGTTTACTTATATATAGAAAAAAGGCCAGAAAAGCTTTAGAAAGAGAGATTACTGTAAACCTCCTCTCAGAAAAAATACAGTATTGTAACAGACAAAATGGATCAAGCTTTGATAAGTGACCTGTGCTCCTCTCTGTGTGCCTCTCCACTCTGCAGGATACAACGTTCATTCTGCACCCATAAATAGATAAAAACGAAAACAAAACAGAGGGTAAGACACCGAGTGTGCCTCAGGGCAGTGGTGAGAAAAACACTGCCCTCCAGTGCTCCACACCACTTACAGCAGCACCACCAAATCATGAAGATGAGTTTGGACATTTGAACTGTAGCTTGCCTCAAGAAAACTAGCATAACTCAACCCTGCAAATATTCAGCTACCAATTAGAAAGCAATAAACATTGCTATAGATCATTTCACCTATGCAGAAAGTCCTTTCTAGGTCTCCAAACTGGAGATCAGCTCCACCTCCAGGCTTACCAGAGATCACTTGGTTGTCCTATCAGGCAGCAAATTGCATGTTGCTTCTCCGAAGTGCTTAATGATAAAGTTATGCACAGAAGCAGAGGGGAATTACCAGGCAAAAGGGCAAGTGGCAGCATCCACAAGCAGGAGGTGGCTGGAGAAGGGCCTGCACGTGGGACACTGCTCCTGTAACAACCAAAAGTAATGGTTTGCTGCACCTGAGGCTTTCTGTTTTCTCAGAGTGCTCACTTAGCCTGAGTGTGGCCGGACTGAAATCAGTCATCAGGCTAGGCAGGAATTTCAACTGGCAAGGAAAAAAATAAAAAGGCTTCCTAGTGTATATATTTCCAATAAATAAATAAAAACCAAATTCTTATTTAGGACTGTTTTTCACTTGACTCCTGAACTAGTAAGAAATGAACACCCTCCTTTTAAATAATGGTGTCAGAAAAACAAACAGCATGCCCTCTGCCTGGTAACACATGATGCTATCACCAAAGCACAGCCAGCAATCTTTTCTCTCCAGCTGCGCTACAGGAAATGAAGCTTTAACTCAAACTACTTATGAGCACCTCCTGGGGAGCTAAGGGGTCAGGACATAAAAGACGTCAGGACTCACAGTGCTGTCAGCTTCATGTGGGAACTCAGACATCTTTCAGGCTCAGAACCTCATAAAATTAAGCTGAAAATTTCTGCAAAACCTACATACCAGTTGTCTGGGTTTGTGTTGGGTTTTTCTTGTTTGTTTGTTTTTCGTGGTTGCTGGTGTTGGCTTGTTTTAAACCTTTCATAAATATATCTTCATATCCTGCTGTGTTAATCTCACAGAGGATGGCAATGAACGTGATGTCTCTTGAGATTCAGCTCACCACTTGTATGTACAAATGGAATCACAAATGTCAGGGTCTAGATCTTTCTGCGTATATAAATCTTAAAGTTGTCTCTATTTCTTGTGACATCTTTCACATGCATATATAGTGATTACAACCCAAAGAAGCCACAGAGCAGTTTCATTTTGTTGACAATGCCTGCCCACACATGGTCAAAGTGTGTAGTTCAGGCATACTGGTGAATTTTATGTTTAATACAAAGTTTAGCAAAGCAGCCTATGCTGAGCTTGAAAAACTTTATCATTACTGACTCACAGAGATCTGGGTCCCTCGGTTGGCAGTTACAGCTTTTTTTCTTACTGCTCTCCTGCAGAGTATCCCAGTCAGTGGAGTCAGTCTATTAAAGGAAACTCATGAATGTTTCCTTGTTTCCCTCTCTTCACACTTACTTTTGCAGAACAGGACAAAATAGATTATCTTAAAACCTTCTTTGGCCTCTGTCCAATTTGGCTGAAATTGATCTTTCGATGATACATCAGCTGTTTGCATAAATTATTTCCAAAAGACATGAGTCTAAAAAGAGCAAGAAAGACTTTTAACACCAAACAGGTGTCAATAAGTTACCAAATTTATCAAATCAATAAATCTCACTGCACATGCTGCTTCTCCTTGAAAGAATTTGAAAGAAAAAGGAACAAGATGATGAATGACAGCTAGTTACATTTACTTTGGAACTACAGAGGTTACTTAGTTAAGTGTGGTGGTGAGTTCAACAGAAGTTTATCTGTACAGCAGCATTCTTAAAGCTTGCAGAGACTGGAGTGAGTATCCTTTCCTGGCAGAAATGTTCCAGTAGATGCATGAAAATCCAAATGGAAAAACTCAATCCTTGGTTACAAACAATAAAAAAACCCTCAACCCTAACTCTGAGTTTTCTCCATCTGTTCATAAATTGAATATATACACATTGGAACAAAAACAGAAAAAGAAAATAAGAGTGAAGAAAAAGGCCAGGTATTTTAAATTTTTCCTCCTATTAACAGCACTTCCTGTTCTCAGTTTTGGCCACACTTGTTTCTCCAACCATTCTGCTTATCCAGCTGCAGGTTGTCAAGATGTACACTAACTTTGAGAGGCATCTATACCCATACACAGCTTACCCCATCGTCAGTCAAAATGCTGAAAGCAATGCATTAATGACAAAATGTGCTGGTTTTAGCTAAAAAAACCCAATTCTGCTTAGTGATTTTTACTTTTGAATCTTGCCGCTATTATGTCTCACAGGAAATGCTTTCATAGGCAAGTTAAGAGGTTTTTTCCTATTTAACATGAGAGAGTTCTGTGGCTTTCAAAAAACTATTTCCAGTCACAAAAAGAAGCACCAAACGTGCAAAAACAGTAGCTTCACAGAACAGCTGAGGTTGAACAGGTCCTTCACATGCCTTTAAGTATACGAGGGCATTTCACAGGTATGCTTACACAACATGCTCGACCATTTTTAGGTACACTAACTTTGAGAGGCATCTATACCCATACACAGCTTACCCCATCGTCAGTCAAAATGCTGAAAGCAATGCATTAATGACAAAATGTGCTGGTTTTAGCTAAAAAAACCCAATTCTGCTTAGTGATTTTTACTTTCCAGTTCAGTCTCTTCTAGGCTCTTGCTTATACTTATTCCTATAGTGACCAAGGCCACTGCTGGCTCTTGTGTGCCACGCTGGGGGTGCCTGGTAGTAAGAGGGGTCACAAGGAAGTAAAAGGTTGCACCTCTGGTGGGGCAAGGGACAGGACAGGTGACCAACAAGAGTACTCCATTCCATATACGTCATATTGAGTATAAATTGAGTCCCTTTTCTGCAATGGTCGGTGTCCAGGGAGGTCTCCGTCCAATCCCCTGCTTTTCATCTGGATCCTGAGATCCCAAACCCAGCTCCCTGTATCCAGCTCCCACCGCTGCTGAGCGTGGGGCTGCCCCAGTGCCACCTGCTCTGCAGCACCAGTGGTGATTGCTATTGGAGCGGGGAGGAGTCGGGTTCAATATCGGACTTACATATAGTTGTATATAGTTTGTTATTTTTATCATTTCACTATTATTTCCATTATTGTTTCACTAAAGCTGTTCTAGTTTTTCTTTTCTAACCCTTTTCAAACCCTGCCTCATTTCCTTTTCCTTCCCGTTTAGGGAGGAAGAGGGGGTTAGAGAGCGTTGGTCTGCGTTTAGTGGCCGGCCCAGCCCTAACCCGCGACACAGAAACACTTTCATTATGTTCTGTGTGTCCAGTTAATCGTCTCTCTTTAAGATGCAAGAAAAATGTCTCAAAGACATTAAGACAGTTACTTTTTACTACATTTACTATACTGTCGCTTCCTATTCCTTTATATTTTCTCCCGTTTCTTACACAGTGGCCTTAGAGATCAGTAAGAAGGTAAAGCTTGCAGAGCTCAAGCTATGAAATTCAAACTTCCATGAGCCAGAGACCATTGCTCTGTACAGACACAAGCTTCTCTGAGGTATTCTTGGCCTCGGCATGCGCTGTACTATCCGGCTCACATAAAATGAGATGCATAAAATGATGTACCTCATGCTTAACTGCAGCAATTTGTTTCTATTCTGTGGTTCTTTAGTTCTACAGAATTCCAGGAAATAAACAGTGTATGGCTTAAGTGGCAAATGCCACAGACTGGACCAGCACACAAGGTCAAATTCCATCTGATACAAAGAACTCAACTGACATCACAAAAGAAACTTAATTCCTCCTACTAGGCCTGGATTTTTCTAGTTCATAGTTCTATACTCCAGCTTGGAAAGAGGAAATAGAAGCATCACCTTTTCTTCCGAATATTACTTGGCGACAAATTTTTCTCCCAGAACTCATTAAAATAGTACACGTAACAATAATTACTTCTTCTCTAGTTAGTTAACTTGGCACAATTGGAACTACGCTACATACGAAGCTGAAAAACAAAAACTCAACAGCTGACAAGCTTGGCATGATCAAAAAGTAGGTGGGAAACTGCAAAGACAGTACAAACAGAGCACCAGGCAAATGTGTCCACTCGGAATACAAAATGGTCCACACTTAACAGACCACATCCACTAACAATGTTCATGGGAGCAAATAAGTACAGACTTTACCGTCGTATCGGCTGGGGGGGGGACACG
>NW_009726833.1:128970-172620 GCF_000703405.1 Apaloderma vittatum
GGAATGCCGTCGAGCCCTTACAGGGCTGTCTGCACCAATGGCCTGCTGGCTGTGTTTAGATTCGCAGTCGCTACAATTGCAGAACACAGAAAGGCTGGTGAGTAGGTTACCTCAAGCTGCCAGGAGCAGCGACAGAGTCTTCAACAGGAGCCATCAGTTAAGGAGTGCAGTGTGCTGTGCACATGCTGGGTCAAGCTCTTAGTGCCAGGTAGGTGAAGCTTGCTTTGTGACAGCAGGCTTATACAAGGCTGCAAACATCCTTTAAGTTCACCAAAAGGCACTGGCAGCTCTGTGCAACCTGCCTTCTCCAGTTTTAAAACTCTTTTCTTTGCAGCAGTGTATTGAACACAACACATTAAAGACACACACACCATAACATATCTTTACCATCCTGCTATTTAAATGTGTTCCACAAAATCCAGCAATTCTTCACAGGAGACACAAAGAACTGCTGATGCCTTTTATCAACACACATCAAGGAGCTTTATAAACACCAACTAAACTTCCAGCGTTCTAGGAACTGGGCATGTAACATATTCCTTCACAGCACAGACTTACACAAAACTTTTAAGTGAGTAACCATCTGCAATAAGCCACAAATCTGGGAACAGCACCCAGGAACCTTGGATGTTACTTGTCTAATGTAATCCACAAACGACATATGGAAACCTTTATTCAGAATGTTAAATGAAATAGTGAACAGCCATACTGTTTTCCTACTACAAATCCCACTAATAACTTTCACCCATAACATCTTTAAACCCTTTATTGCTTTATTCCAGCCACTGGCTAAATGGTTGCATGAGTCTCTGTTGAAGCTGAAAGGAAAAAATTAACATCAAATAGCTCTGGCAGCAACTGGGAGGAGCATTTTATAGGCCACTCTCCTCTCCTTCCAATTTGAAAACACTGACATTGCTTTAGGATGAACCATGCATATTCTCTTAACTGAAAACTACTAATACAGTCCTTTGGTAGGAATGGTCACAGAAATACATAGATGGAAGTTGCATGACCATTACTACATCAAAATGGCTAAGTTCTGCAATCTTAATGGGAGAGGAGTCTGGGATGGCTCCATCCTTTTCACAGCAATCACATGCAGAATACATGCAAGTGAACTGTTGCACAAATCAGATTTTGCAAGTGTGAGAAGCATTTGAAATATTTCAGACAAAGAAACCTTTGAAAATATAGTTTTACCTCCAGGCTTTATGAGAGAACCCTACCTTGTTGTGCTCCTAAAGTCAGAGGTGTTATTTTCATCTACAGGAGCCAGAAATTTTAAGAAATTTGGCACAGAAGAGGAAGAATGAAGCTTTTTCCTTAAGGCAGTACGGTAGGAGATGCTGAGAGTGCAGTTGGGAAAAGTATAGTTTAGAAAAAAGAAGTACAAAGCCACAGAATAAAAATAATACAAACTGCTAAGTTTCAACAAAAAGCAGCTAAATCCTGAAGGCCTGAATATCAAGGAAACCAAAGTAAAAATTGAAACTGCTAACGAAGTTCTACTTTGATATACATATTTGTTTCAGCAAACTAAAATGTTCCAACATAAATAAAAGTACTTCCAGTAAAGTTCTTATTCTTTGTTATATCCCAAGATTTTTAGTGCCTATTTCAAGTAAGCTCCTTTACTCTAATAAGAACTGATGCCAACTTCATCACCGCATATTTAGTTAAGTATCGGTTTCAATGATTGACTAAGTCTGGGGGAAAAGGTTAGGAAAAGCTGCTACTGATAATCATGATAGTGGCAAATGAAAAGTAAGACTTTGGCAAAAAACATTTTGTAAAGCATTAACAGCATTTTATTCACTGAAGCTTGGAACTTTTAAGTTAAAGGCTTAGCCTTCCGACTGATTAGGACTGTGGCTCTATTTATGCAACAGACAGGAGCACTAACTGAATTTCATCAACAAGCTTCTTGCCGATACAATTCTGCTCTTTCTCTTTAAATAACAAGGCTCTAACATATTCAGAAGAAGGACGTGAGAGCAATTCAGATAACAAAAAGCTTCCCCATGGAACGAAAACATAGAAAATTACTTGGCCAAGGATACCAGAAGATATTTTCTCAGAAGAGTACACAAAAAAAGTGAGTAGGAGAATTTACTCATGAAAAACTAATTTTAAGAAAGAACTGTTTCTGATAAAGCATAATGATATATCTAGATGGCATTTAGCACCGTCTTCTGAAAATGTGAATTGGATGGGAGGATACTCTGGGATAATCAACAGTATGAAGCTGATACTCAGGACAAAGGAGATAAGGCTGTAGCATAGTGTGCCCTGCAAACAGGTTTCAGTTACAATCACAGTAGAAATCTATCAAAATCATACAGTAGCTTTATTTATACAACACAGTCAACTTGGGCCATTTGACTTTATTGATTTAGAGTTATTAACCCAGTTCATAACCTTATCGATTTCCATTTTCAGTCTTGTTCAATATGATATACCCTTAAATGACAGGGAAAGGGAGGGAGAAACTACTGTGCACGAAGAATCATTATCAACTGTAATTGACAAGAAAAAAAAATAATCTACTTTTGAGAATTTAACCTTCAGGATTCAATAAGTCTTATTAAAATGAAGAATAAAGAGGACACTATAGACTCACATTTCCTCCCCTGAGCCCTACTGTACTTCTGAGGTGAAGCTAAATTAAGTTTGATGCTAGTTAGTACTCTGCAAATACAACTGAACTGTGACACAAAGATCTCAGCTAAGTGTTTTCACAGGATCAGAAAAATCAGCACCTTTGGAAACAGGAAATGTTCACCCAAGAGAACAGGACCAAAAAATGAACAGCATCATCAACAAAACTTTCTTTTCAGTGGCCAGTGGCTGTTGACAGCACTTCCAAGGACATTTGATCTCATTAGTTTTGTGAGCTAAAATAAGCAGCTTGAGCTCAAGGGGTTAAAGAAGGAGTTTAATTGTTAAGATTTTTACGGAGTTACTTGTTTCATACTCTAAGGGAAATGAGGCATTAATGTCCTTTTTCTCAGTGTTCTCTATTTTTGTTCTAAGAATGGAAAGTATCATTTGATATTGCTCAAAGTAACTAAGACAAATCTATGAGCTGGTGTGTTGGGGTTTTTTGTTTGTTTGTCCTTGGGCTTTGAGGGAGTGGAGGGTGCAGGGGTTTTTTTTTGTTTGTTTGTTGGTTTTGGTTGTTTCTGGGGTGTCTTGTATCAGCTCTCCACAGTCCTGCTATTTCTTGCCCCTTTGAGTTAACTTGGTCAATTTGCCTTTAATGTAAGGAACAAAAGAATATTAATATGTTTCTGTGCTACCATGAATAAAGCACAACAGAATTGAATGATTCAGGAGGGACAGAGTGTGCTGGATCACTGGTTTTTGGCAACTTGTCCATCACACAATTTAAGCAGTGCTTCTGTCTGCTGCATAACAAGAAGTAGCTTTGGAGCAATCTGCTCTACAGATAGTCACATGTCCGTGTGTCTGAAAGATTGTTATTTATTAAAACACAAAATTAGGTACGTAGCGGCTCTACATCCAGTAGCAGAGCAGGTAAAGAGTTTCCTCTCCCACAAAAATCTGCCACCCTTGGTCTATAATAACTTATTATAATTATTTACACTATAGAGTTTCATATTTATGACATGGTAAAACAAACCCTACCCGAAACTACGTACAGGTGCTAGCTCACCTCTTTTGTGCAAAATGCCCACTTGGTTCTCCACTTGAATTATGCCTTAGATATTTTAAAAAGTTGGGTGAAGAAGCCGAAGGATTAAGACGAGCTAGAGTAGGAGAACGTGCAAGTTGACCAGAAGAACTTTCAGATTCGCCAGCAGATGCATTCAAATCGTACAGTGGGATTCCAACCAGAGCGATGAAGTTGAGGTAGCACAAAGAAGAAAATACAGTAAGACAGGAAAGGGCATGGGGGGGTAAAATAATAAAATCCTTTCTCTAATTTTTGAAAGGGACCTGGCATATACAAACGAGACATTTCCTATGTTTTTCACAGTTAATGCAGTAACTGTAAGAGGCTGAACATTTTAACCCAAACAGCAGAATCCTAAATACAAGAATTCTAATGGATGAGAAATTAAATGCTATGTGAAGAAATTAATTTATTTGCACTTCAGAAACAATTTATGAATTGAGGTAAGCTGTTCAAAAACACTCACAAAATGCACTAGACTTGTTAAAAGTCTAGCATTCCAGTGATTTTTGAGAACTTTAAGCATACTTTTCTTCTGATTCTGTACATTTGCTGTGAAAGGGAAGTAACAGTGATTTCTTTTGGTTTATGTGAGGGAGTAGGCACACTCAAGTCATACCAAAAACTACATAAGCAAAGCCAAATTGAAAAAAACAAGGAGTTGAAAAATATACTTATTTTTTAGCTGCATTCCTACAGTAAGATAACTGATAGAAAAAGCAGCTACAAGCATCAGGGCAACTCTCATAAAGATAACAGACCAACACTGTAAGTCCTAAACTGCACTACAAAAACATTCTAATATTTTAGAATTTAAAAGGTTCAAAGGAGTGACAAAAAAAGCAACCCAGGTTATGTTTCCTTTCAAATACTATAATTCTCTATTTTTTTTTCATTGTCGTCACCTATTTCAGGCATGTTCATTTACTGCCCTGCCTCCTGCAGGGAAAAATAAACAGATTTCCCACTGTCCAACCTCTGTAAATGAGCGGTTTTGGCAGTAAAACAGAAGCTTTCAGAGAGAAATGTTACCATAGTAAATGGAAAAAGCTAGATAGAGGGAGGGAAGAAAACTGCCACAGTTAAGAGGAGACTTTAGAGATGTAGAAGCAGGCTTTTGAAGGAGGGCAGCTTAAAGAATATTAGCATGAAGGCAAGCACTAGCTTGTTTTTGCAAGTAAAATCTACATAGGCTTACTGAAAAAGCCAGACAGGAGCCTCACCTCTATCAACAGCTGGGCAAATTATGTAAGTTTTGTTTGTTATTTACAAGTAACACATGAATTCACCAACTAGCAAGGTTTTAAGCATCACAGATGCTACTGGATTTTTCCTCTATAAATAGACAACAAGAAGTTGCATTTATTTATACTGCTCACAGATCAAACCAGCAAAAGTTAAATAATATTGCTTGTGAAAATACAATCAAACCCCTTAGGACCAACCCTTTGTTGTGTTTACGCTTAGCTTTTTGACACATACTGTGGAACTACATATCTCATGTTTTTTCTGCCCTGTGGAGCACACAGGGCTAAAAAGTGTTTTTAAACAGAATACCTACAAACCTACAACAATACACAACTGCTGTGATATGCTTCTTATCCATTAAGAGGACACACCTGATATGCCATTATCATCCCCAAACATGCCCTCAAGAAAGAAAATCATAGCCTGCTTTTCAGTAAGTCTTACTTTATTTTGTGAGGAGTCTCTGTGCTCACTGAGTGATACCTCATAAGTTTCCTCTGGGAAACAGACGGTGAAGTTTCAACAGGTACCAGAGATTCCTGGCTTTCTGTTGGCAAGTGGCTCAGTGTGTTTGCTCGCCTCCGGAAGCTTTGCTGAGGTAACGTGACAGACTGCTCAGCAGGAGAATCATCTGTGTGGCTGGAGAGATCACCCACTGATCCGCTGGTCTTGACAGCACTTTCTGTCGGAAGCGTAGGAAGTCTGTCTTTCTCCTTTTCACACAATGGGGGCTCCTAGCCATGCAAAAAATAAGGCTATCAATACATCAATCTTTTAGGTTGCAGACCCATGTCATTATTCACATCCCACAGAGGCCCGCTTCAAACTTGCATATTTTTATCAGAAAGAAAGAATCTTTGACTTTTTATGTCTTTGTTATTAATCACTTAGGTCAACAACTGGCAGTCTCCATTTTACAGTGAAAAAGTAATTCGGGGAGTAATTGTGTTTTACAGTATGTCAAATACCACTCAGAAGAAACAGAGTCAGAAGAGGATAGATGGATCAGGTTTGGGTAACAGTCACAGCAATGAAAAAGGTGGCACTTCGGAGTACTGTATGCTTAGCACCCCATCTAAGAATATAGTACTTCTCTTGTCTACCTGAAGATTCACACAAAGGATGTTAAAGCTATGACTAGATGCCTGTTTCAGTCCAAACCCACACATTTTACTTCATTCCCCACCTCATGTGTTTCCTGCAGAGTGGCCGACTCTTTTAAAAATGCAAGCAGAAAGAGCAGACTCCTGACTACCTGAAGTCAGAAGCCTGTTGGTGACCAGGCCCTAGAGCAGAATCCAAGTCCGCCAAGTGCTTTGCTGCCTTCAGTGAAGAAGACTGGCTTCTTCTGTGTTGTTTGTTTACATTGCTTTATTCAGACTAAAAGGCTTTCTAATTATGTAAAGGGAGAAATTACCCCCTTTTTTGTTTATGTTCCTAATGAATGCAATCCTGCATTCACAGTATGTGCTTTCAGGGCTGAAACCACCCAGATCAGAATCAGCAGCATGGTAATTATTGCATTTGTTTGCTGTACATCGTTGCAAGATTCTGATGATGTTAAGTAGTATTTTATTTCACATATATACACACATGGTAAGACACACAGATACAGGATACGTGTTTATATACACTGCAAGGTATTCCTAATTAAAATCGAGATGCAGCTGCACTACTCTTGTTCCATGGAATCCTTAAAACTGGAAAAGACCTCTAAGATCATCAAGTCCGACTGGGTTTTTTTATAGCACAGGGGACAGACTGAAAGGCCTGAAACCAACTTGAAACTTCTGGAGAACAGAAACACAGACTTACTATGCACGCTGTCTTGTCAAAAGCTATGGAAAACTCCAGTGAAACTACAGTTTACAGCATCTTGTACATCATCATTCTATCAACATGTGGCTCCTATTTCTTAGCCTGAATCTCTGTTAGCTGAGTAAACTGGGAAACTACTTTGTTCAAGTTGTCTCTTAGAGGACTTGCACACAACCTAAAATGTTACATATATGAAAAATGAAAACAGCTCTGAAACCCTCAAGGGGACTCAGCCCAGGAATAAAGACACACCCTATTGATCAGCAAGTGCCAGTGGGACTCCTACAGGTAGGACAAGAAGAACACACCTACCCTCCCGACTCTGTGATAGTGTTTTTATCATCCTGCTCGTCTGTTCTGAGCTTTATTTCTTTTCACATACAATCAGCTTGTGTACCCCTCCAAAAATAATCAAAACAAAATGCAAGATGTTAAACAGAGTAGTTTTATGAGCCGTTGGTAACCACATTTCACACCTGACTGGTTGTTTCAGGGAATATTATCTGAAGTTTCTAAATATGTCCATTCAGCCCAGGCTTTACTTACTTTACTTGCGCTGCTTAAGGTACTGGATGTGGAGCTATCTAAATCCACAGCACCACAACTCTCCAGTGGACCTCTGGCTTTACTGCCCTGTAGACATAAATCACACCAGCAGTTAAGATTCCGATACACAGGGCAGAGCAAAAAGAGATTTGTATAACCTAGTCAGAATATGTCAAAGACAGTATCAAATTTAATTTCCTGAAATGCCTAAGAACAGCCTTTGCATCTGTGAGAAAGAGAAGCTTCATTCAGGACATTCACTGGCATTTTAAAGGATCCTGTGGAATTAAGGAATTCTCACGGGCAATGATGTGCTTTCCGTGATATATATACATAATCACATATTACATGTACTGTAACTACTGTTAAAGTACCTTCTATATTCCAAACAAGGAATTTTCACACTAGATACTTACTATGACATAAAGAAATGAAAAGGTCATCTATTACAAGAGACCTAAACCCACATAAATATAACACACAATAAAACATATTTTCTGTTATTATCATTTCAGAGTCTACAAATCAGAAAGCATAAATATTTTTGCGTAATCTGTTCAAGCTCATTTTTGTGTGATTTGTTTGACTGATGTTTTTATGTAACAAAGAAAAATAAGAGGAAACTTACTGACAGATTCTATATGCTGACACAACTATGAAACTTGTATCTTGCTAACTTTAAACAGTATCTTTTTTATGTTCTCTTTGAACAGTTATTCCAGGTAAAATCTAAAATGTTATCATTATTCACAACAGTGACTATTGTCTCCTTGAAGCTCAGAAGAAACATTTTGCCTCAGATCTGACCAAAATCAAGAATTTCCATTAAAACCGACATGGCAGTGAAAATGCAACCAATGTACAGCCGGGCTTACCTGAAGACAGTTTACGCCAGTCAGCAAAAAATGGCAAAAATTAGAACAGTAAGTACTTGCCTTCAAATAATTTCTAGCATTTACAAGTTCAGATGCCCCATTACTCATCAGTGTCACTAATACTATCTCATTAGGAATGCTTAGTCAGTTCCCTAATAATTTCCTTCTATATAAAAAGAAGTGAACATTTATAATTACTTTTTAGTTTTCTAAATCTGAAAGAGAAATAAAACAATGGTCACTTTTCATAAGTTCTCATGCTCAAACTCATATTAAGTTTTTGAAATTTATATATATATTATTTTTTATCTAGTAATTAGTTCACTTTTTCCAGGACTAATTTGTCTACCAAAGCCATGCTTTCCTTTATCTTCTTCTAACACATACACTCAAATGCTTTTGTCACTGTGCCTTTAATAATCACTTGGCTATACCTGAGAAGATAACAAATATGACTTTTCTATTATTCAAATAAATAAACCACATTATGTTCAGCAATAATAAAAGTGAAGATACTTACACGTGATAAAATACTTTCAAATGATTCTGTCAAGGATCTTTTAGCTTTGTTCTTTAACATATCTAATCTGAATCTTGAAGCACTGCTGGGCACCTCATTTACAGCATTCTCAGCAGGGGGTTGTGAAGTCTGCAAGTATTTTAAAACATAAATATAAAATACTCAACAGCACAGAGCAGAATCTCAGTGAACTGTTTGAAGACCTCTGTAATCTGAATCAATATTTCTCCTGGTGTCCCTAGCTTTTCATTCCTTTTTCTCTACTGATTCTTACACCGAAGTTTTAAAAAACTATCCTAATGTAAGACCAAGAAAACTTTTAAAGGAAATTAAATGTGTGGAGTGTAATAGCAGACTTCAGAAGAACTGCCATTTTCATAGGGATTTATGGCTATGTTGACAAATCTTCTTTAATGCCAAAGTACAATTGTACAAATTCCAAATGTTTAAGAGTAAGAGATTAGAGATTTCTGATGGATTTACCTTCCTTCAGCCAAGAAATTAATCAAAACTGATGAAGCTCATAATTAACAAAAACTCTCAGGTGTCTCCATTATATTAAAATGGGGCTAAGAGGCAGTAAGATGTAAAACAAACTACCTCTTCTATATTTCACCAGTAGAAACACTTCAACCTTAAAGCTAACAGTCTATTGAGAGTTTTGCTTTTAAGTAAGTATTGCAGTCCTTTTTTTAGTGCTGGCAAAGACTAGCATAGCAAACTCAAAAATGACACTATGATGTAACTATTACCATCCAAACCTAGTATTTGCAGTATAAACCAGAGCCCCGTTTTCAGTGGTATTTTTGTGGGTTTATCTTTAGGCTGCCAGTGCTCTTCACCTGTCCCTAATTTCAGATATGTGAATGCTTGATCTGTGTAACTATTAATAATACGGGCAGCTGAACAGCACATCGTCACCACCACCAAATAGTCCTGTCTAGATGTAATTTTAAAGCATCCTACTTCCAGTATGACAAAGTTACAGGCTTCTGTAATTTTGTCTTTATCTTCAGTCATCCTCAAAGGGTAAATCAGATGCTGTCTGCTATTATGGTCTTAAGAAAAGACACTTACTTTTAAGGTAACTTTTGTTACATAAGGTCCATATACTATGTAGTGGTTTAACCCTGGCCGGCAGCCAGGTACCCACACAGCCACTCTCTCACTCTATCAAACTTGGGAAGCTTGCAGAAGCCACCCTGAAGCTCCCCCCCTGCCGCCACCAAAATCCGGCTGAGCCAACCCAATGCATACTAGTATCAGATTTCATTTTTTCCACCCCTGAGTTAAATATTAAAAAAAAAGGTGATGAAAACCATGAAAGTGAACACTTATGCAGAAAAGAAGGGAACAGGGACATCAGGATGTTAGGAGTTAATGATTGCTGTGACAAATAACACTGCCAGAGTACACGTCCAAAGGTATCTGCTATTACACAGCTCTGGAAATAAATTATCAGAGTAAATATAAAATGTTATGCTATTACAAATGAAGGGCTGAGGGCAAGTCAACTCTCTTCTTAGAGCACTGGCATCTTTATAAGCCTAAGATTAATAAATTTCGGTTCCAGGAACCAAAAATCAGATTACACTAGGCTTTCAGAATTTTCAAATCACTCCAAAAACATATTAAGATACTATCTTGTTTTGTATATCCATATTTCCAAGCCATTTGTGACTGACAACTATTTGGTCATCAGCTGGCATTAAACTAAATAAAAATATTTCACATATGATGATAGATGACTTCAGGCAATGTTTCCTCCTGTCATGCCATAACTACAAAGCTTTTTTCTTAAAAATGTATTTCTGGAGAGATGCCCATGATAAAAAAAATCAGAGAATAAAATATGCAGAGTTTTCTTCCTGCTTTCTCAGGGTACTGAATAATTACCCAGTAAGTCACAAAAGCAGAATAGATTAACAAAGCCAACAAATACTAAGTGAAGACTTGCTGCTATTTCCCCTATTTATTCAGAGACCTAATTACTCTCCATGTATTTATCTGCTAGTTTATATCACAAATGGCCAACAGCCATCACCACCAGCCAGCAGTGGTGAGACAGACAAGATTTTCAAAGGGGTCAAATGATCAAAACTGAAAGTTTCCAGAGAACGGGTGTGATCCTCTTCTAAATATAGACCTCCTCAAGGTGTCTCAGGTTAGTTAGTCACAAAACAAGACATCCAAAATCATTAATACCTTTTGAAAAATCTTAACTGTGTTGTATAAGCAGTCAGTTAAACTACACCGATGCAACCTGATATAGAGTGAAGGGTAGCTCAGCTATTTAGAAATGAATGACAGCCTCTGCTGCTGTTCAGTCAGCAATCCCCCTCAGCTATTCTACCTTGAGGCTATTTCAAATGGTGGTTTGTAACTTTCAGCTGCCAAGTAAATGTAATAGTCTTTATCAAGGATCATATCCGATGCCTTTTCAGGATAGTGACTCACACAGACAGCGGGATGACAAACGCCACTGATCAGCTGAAAGCCATTACAAAGTCTCTCACATACACTGAATTTTCATTGCAGCGAGAGGAAAGAAACAAGTTAGTAGTCTATCTTGTTTGCATCTCTCTCAGCCCTGAAATCAGATTGCACCGGTAACTCAAAACCTGAGGTATGCCTGCTTTAGCACATGACAACAGCTTCTGAATCATCATCTTAGAATCGTAGAATGTTTTGGAATGGAAAGAACCTTTAAAGCCCATCTAGTCCAACCTCACTGCAACAAGCAGGGACATCTTTTAACTGGATCAGGTTGCTCAGGGCTCCAACAAGCCTGACCTTGAATGTTTCCAGGGATGGGGCATCTACCACCTACCTCTCTGGGCAACCTGATCCAGTGTTTCACCACCCTCATTGTAAAAAATTTCTTATATCTAGATCTTCCTTCTATCTTATGCCATAAGAAAAAACAGTGTTCACCATTTTAAAGTTCAAAAATGCCAGTGACAGAATTTTGCCTTTAGAAAGATATAAAAATGGAATGAAAGATTTTTTTTTTCTGGGTCCTCCTCACATGAACTAAAACTAAATGCTTACTTACCTGTTTTGCATCTCCAATATGAACATGGTCCTTCTGTTTTTCTTCATACATGTTTCTCAAAACAGAGATAACCAATTCATTCTCTTTCTGATCATTTCTTGGTCTTAATTTCTTTAATTGAAAACACCACAAGCACAGTAATTATGTATCTGTATAATAGTTATCAAATATTTACGCTTTTCATTTTGTTACTGTCAATATGTCTTTACTGTAAGAACAAGTTCAACTCAGTTCACGCTACTGCTGCAGTCCACCAGAGGACACCAGTGTCCCAGGCAAAGCAGCAACACAGCCAGAGAAACTCTTGACCTCACTTCATACATGACAGAATTTACATGAAAGATAAAGGACAACTCTGTGGGTATCAAATCGCCACAAGCAGATAAAGACTTGAAAATATTTTTGCCAATTTGTTTTTGAGGTAAGGAAAACCAAAACACTGTAGTTCTGAGTTTGTAGCCCATGTGAAATACTGTCTTCCAGTTATGTAGCACAACCCTTCTTCTAGAATTTTTTCCCACTGGACATTTAATTTTTGGGAAATGACATAGGTATTTTAAAAAACTAGTGCACAAGGTGAACATAGCTGTCTCTGCTGCATTCTATTTAGATGTGAATTATTGTAAAAGAAAACGTTTTAAAAACAATTTACTTTAGAATTAAATCCCAGAAATCTGATGTTTGAAAAGCATATGTTGTTTTAAGTCTATCGATGCAATGCAGAGGATACAGTATGAAATAGCTAATGCCAGGGCAGCCCATCAGATTAATAAAAATACCCTTAGGAAGTTGCAAATCACTGTTACAACATATAGCACTCTAAGGATGCAGCACCTAGAATTTCAGGCAGTTCAACTCAAAAAATTAGCTGAAAAAGATAGGCAGGAGAGACTTACTTTACTCTTGGTTTTAGCAAGTTAATCATTTGCAGACTCTCACCAGAAGCGATTAACAGTTTCCTGTGACTATCAGAAGCTTTAGACTGTAAAGATGTGCGCAGCACACCAGAAGGCAACAGTGCCAGCTAGTTGCTGTATACTACGAAATTACTTAGCTCATGGAATTCCTCCCACAGAGTAACTTCCAAATTTGGTACTGGAGATAAAACTGTCACAAGGAACACACAAAAGGACTGAAATGACTCAAGAGAGGAAGGAAATACTTTTAAAGAGTCTGAAATTTCCTAATCTTCAATAGTGTGCCAATCTCAATGGCATTTCCTACAATGTCGTCTGTCTTAAACCCAGCTCTGCTTTCTCTGTCATAGAATGGATTTCATTCAAAAGATATGAAAGTTAACTCTTCTTAGTTAGTTTGACAAGTATTAAGATCTAGGATAAATTTCAGGCAGGAAATTTTCTGATCTGGAAATGTTACCATAATTCATTTTGGTCAAAGTAACAGCTGAATATTCTTACAGTGCAAATTACTGCCTTCACCCAAAAAAAAAACACCTGTGCAGTTTTCCTCAGTGAGAAGTCAGCATTTCCATGGAGAACAAGTAGTATTAGGGGAAGAAAAATCAGTAAAATAAGCTATTTTCATCAACAGATGATTTTTTAAACAGCTCTAGAAAAATAATGATATTGTAATTAAAGCACAGGGTGATTAACAGTCTATTAAATAAAGATAATTATTTGCAAAAAAACCCAAAATAACTTTGATGTTTCACAATGATGTTAGGAAAAAACAACACTTCCTTTAAAATCTTCTGGGAAACAGGGAGCTTACCTTAACCTCTTCAAAAACAGAGGCCTGCTCTTGGTTATTTAGTGTTGTTAGATGCTTTTGTAGTTCTAGTTTAGTCTTAGAAGGGTGTAACCCTACCAAAAGGAACAAAAAAGAACAAATCACAGGGTCAAATTTGTCAGAAATAATCAATCACATAAATATGCACACAATTTAAGCTAAAGCTGATCAGTTATTTGAGCTGACCCTCTGAGTTGATTTCGTAACTGGGCACTAGAAAGAACTCCAGGTTAATTTAAAGCTACTACCGAACTCATGTCTTTAAAATGAGGGACACAAACTCTACAAGGAGATTTACTGAGCACAGACCAGGATTATACTCTTAGCTGAAGATTCCATTATCACACAAGATAAAATAAACCCACAATCTAACGCATTTTAGCAGACTGCTTTGATGGTGTTTTATGCCGTACTGCTTGCATTTTACTTGTGGTATAAAAATAATTTTCATTGATTTTCTCCAACTTGTATGCCTTGGCCTCTTCTGAAAAAGAGTAAATTTATAGCATGTTAGTGAAATTCTTGTTTTGCCTCTTGCTAAAAACATTTACTGACAGTCTAAAGCAGACTACCCCCTCATTCAGATTACATTTTCTGCTCTCATCCTGGATTAAATTCCTTTCCTCTCTTTTCTGTGGAAAAAACAACAAACCATCAACAGCATTTTGTACTTCAGTTTCTGATTGCGGCATTTCTCCCTCAGAAACAGACAATACAATTAACCAGATGGAATAATTAAAGGCATTAAGAATCACTTGTCTATACGAAATGTGTGAAAAAAACCCCATAGCTGAAGACCAAAATTGAGTGAAAAGCAGTTTTGGAAGTTCTCCAGTTTCATCAAATTAATACTAGATAGGTTTTAGTCCAATAAGCTACTACTATCATGTGATCTGACAAGCTGCTGTTGCCCTTTATTCACCCCAGACATTACTTAAATGAACAAAACCAGACTGTGAAATTTGCTGACATGCAAAGAGGGTTATTTTTTGCCTTGAATTCTGTTTCTGGGCAGCAACTACAATTCTAACTGACGAATTTTCACGAAGGAGCATAGGTCAACACCACAAACACACACAGTAAAAGCACACTGTTAGGTTCGTGTTTAGTGGTAGCGTCATGCCAGTATCTAAGTGGATTCAATAGGACAGCAGGTCACAGCTATCGCAGCACGTAGTCTCGAGAAGTTTCTTATCTTCAATCCCCTAGATTTATTCTGCTAATAGAGTCAAGCTAGCTGCAATTCAGTGATATTTAGACTCTCAATTAGTTTTCAAAAATTCAACTAAAATACAAGAAAAAAGCCTAGCTTTTGTTTGAAAATTCTTATTACCTTTCAGATAACTTGTCATTGCAGTCCTCTAAATAAAAAGACTGGCTTTCAACCCTCCGTTCCAAGTCACAAGTTCTTTTTAATCATTCATTCCCTTTACGAGTTTCACACGTAAGAGTGTCCCCAATAAAACTGCTAGAAAAAAATATTCAACAAGAAAGTTCTTCGAACCTCACCTTCTATCTTTTCACAGAGTTTATGAAGGCTTTGCATAGGACATCCTTCACAGAGCTGGGGCTGTGCCTTAGAATTTTGCTGCACAGCAGCTGCAGTGAAAGCCTGCTTCAATGTCATCATGATTTCATCAACCTGAAAAGAACAGAGTGAAGAAGTATAGAATTTTCCTTAATGCAAACAACCGTCTTTTAGACTAATACTGACGCTTGTTTGGCAATGTGCTTACAATTAAAAAGAAAAGTTGTTCCTGTGCTTTTCTTGTGCACAAACACACACAAGCAAGTCAAAACTCACCATGAAGTCCTATCTTTTCCAGGCCACCCAATTTTATTACATTGGTCTAATAAAAGATATTACCTCTATCTAGAAACTTGTCTGTGGTAAAAAAGCTTACTGCAGCTGTGAGGCACTGGCCTGACCTAGAGCACAGGACTGTAGTCCGGCTTATCTGAACAGGCACATGGGGAAAAAAAGTTTTCCAAAAAAAGAGGTATATACAGTCTAAGCCTGTAAAATGAAGGGATTTTTTAATTGAATTTTAAAGGGTATTTTAACTTCTGCCTGCGAAACAAACTGAAAGTTCTTTTACAGACTGGTATGTTAGTTACATATGTGAAATAATTACATTTATGAGTGGAGCAGGATTTGAAGTCATTCAGCAAAATACAGAGCATGGAGCAATAGAAGACTTTTAGCGTCTAATATTCTATTACACTTTTCTTTCACTTACCAGCGCTTCATCTGTACACTGAAAGACATAGCAAACAAAGTGGAAGCCTCCATTTTCTGAAGACTCTCTGCAGATGAACCCAAAGTGATCCACATGTCTAATTCCCTAGCACAAAAACAACAGTAGTGAAGTAGTCATATTCGCTTTTGACATTTTGTACCTGTAATTTTTCCAGTAACAAAAGCATGAAAGGCCCAAGGGCACTACAGATAGGTCACATATCTCTGTTACAGCTACAGTAATCTGGCCATAAAAATCTATTCTGTTACAGAATCTATTACTTTATGATTTTTTTTAATTTCACTTAAGTCAGAGGTTGTTTGCTATTTGTGTATTTTTGCTTTATTTAATGACTGAATTATAACAGAGCCACTGGAAAACAGTTACAGGGATGACTAAATACCATTCAGGACGGGTTTTACTCAATATTTGAAATAGCAGGGGTGGAAAAAACCCCACAAAAACCTCATACTCTGGTTTTCTTCTCTTTTGCTTAAGCAGTCAACAATTTCTCTATATTTATAAGAGCAAGTCAAAATAATAGTGAAAGACGGATAAGCAAATATACTTTTTTTCATCTAAAGAAAAGTTTGGCTGGTTAATGAATGAAAAAGGTTAAATATATTACTCAAAGATCATTCATGGAAGCATTTATTTCTCCTAAAAGGCTTGCAAATTCAGGCCCAACCCACATGCAACAGTAGATAAACAGTACATCCTGGTAAAATGCTAAGAAGGGTTTTTTTAACTGATGAGAATTATTTTTCTTCTATGAAAAGACCTGTAGATGAATAGAGTTAGGTGATCGCAGTGCTTGTCTCCTCAGTACAACGTTCTTGGTTTAAATAAAACCATAAAACTTGTGATGATAAATTACGTTCACAGTGGTAGAGCCTGTTTATAGAAATTCAATTCTACTCAGCACCATTTTGCTACATTCTAGCTGTCATGGCACAACATTACAATCAGGTAAAGAGAGGCAACAAACTTGTATCAAAAATCATAAATCAGAAAATTCAGTGAAATTTAAACAATCAGAAGATACCATGTAGGACTTTGTTGTTTTATTTGTTTTTCCTTGTTAACATAGTAAGTATCAGCGAATGTTCTCTTTGTCTTTTTATCATGAAGCAAACATTTTACAAAAGCATTTAAAAAGCATAAGTGAATATTTCCATAAAAAGAATGGCTGGGTGTTCCAAGAAAGAACATTACAGCATCAGATATCCTTAAGTAATTCAAATAAACGCTTTTGTCTTATCTGTCAAACAATAAACCTCCAGAGCATGCCAGCAGAACAAAGGAAATGATTTAAGATATATGGAGACACCTGCTTTGTTGAGGTGTGACAATTACACATAGATTACAAAGGCTTTTTTTGCACCAACGCCAGGCACTAATATGCCCCAAGAACAAAAAGATGGGAAGGACATTCAAATGACGTAAAGCCCGCAGCTTCTCCAGCTCTAGCTCCAATGGGTGTCCAGGCTAAGCCTTTTAGGAGGCAGCTACGTGACAGAGCAAGAACAGGCTGATGCAACCTACAGACTCACTCCCTCCGTCATCCACACCAGAGATGTGCACAGAACACGCTGAGTGCCCTCCTCAAACCTCCCAGCTCATGTCTCTTCTTCTGAAAGCCCGTTTCTTCTTCTGTAAAATCAACTGCTGTGACGGAGGGAGCCCAGCTGGGATCACAGCCCTGCTCACAAACATGTGAGGTGCCAGGAGCTGGCAAACGCTCCCAGCTGTTAAACGCTCCCAGCTGTTTCAGGTTCGCTACGTCAGATACTGCCCCACAACCACATAATTCTTTTTGCCATTATAACACCTCACTGATGGACTGGGCGTTCTGGAAATTAACTACTGATTCTGTTCTCCCGTAACCAGTGCCTTCAAGAAAAGATTATTAAAGTTCTTGCATGATCCAGATGATTCCATAAGATTGTTCTGCTGAGTCTTCTGAAACGTGCCTACTCGGGGGGAAAGCTCTCTGTATCCCAATACCGACACTTGCCCAACTGACATTTCAGCCACTCAGCAGCACACTCTTCAGGCAGCTGGGGAGAGTTCAATAAGCTCTGAAGAGCACCATCATCTGCTGACCTTCAGTGCAAGTCACAAAGTCTACCCAACTAGCTTCTCTTCCCTAAGCAGACAGCCTGAGGGAACATGAGGATAATGACTTTCCTGTGAGCAAGGAGTTCTCTCAATGAGTAGATGTGCGCTATGCAAGTAAGCCAAGTGCAAAATAGTTCCTAGTGCAAGAAAGAGTGGTAAAATTCACACCCTAGTATACCAGTCCTACTCCTATCCAAGCCCCACAGTACTCAAGGTGAATTTTCAGTTAAACTACTGGGAAGATAAATTCCTCAGTAAATGTACATTTGTTTATATAATTATACTTCAAGTTCATTCAGAGGTTTAAACTAAAATGATCTATAACATGTTTTAAAGGAATCAAGTGTTCTCTAAGGACCCTATCCTAATTTAATGAATTAAACTCAATTTCCCCATTCACTTAAACTGAATCAAACCCAGTACACAAGCAAACTAAATACAAATAATGCCACGCACAACAGAAAATGGCTAGTGAAAGAAAAATCATAGAATGGCTTGAGTTGTAAAGGACCTTAAAGATCATCTAGTTCCAACCCCCCTGCCATGGGCAGGGACACCTCCCACTAGACCAGGTTTCTCAAAGTCTCCTCCAGCCTGGCCTTGAACACGTCCAGTGCTGAGGCATCCAAAACTTTGCAGTGAGCAGGGACATCTTTAACTGGATCAGGTTGCTCAGAGTCCCATCAAGCCTGACCTTGAATGCCTGCAGGGATGGAGCCTCCACCACCTTTCTGGGCAATCCATTCCAGTGTCTCCCCACCGTGACAGGAGGATGATCAGAGGGCTGGAGCACCTCTCCTATGAAGACAGACTGAGAGAACTGGGGTTGTTCAGTCCAGAGAAAAGAAGACTCTGAGGAGACCTCATTGTGGCCTTCCAGTATCTTAAGGGGGCCTACAAGAAAGCTGGTGAGAGGCTTTTTAGGATGTTGGGTAGCAATAGGACTAGGGGGAATGGATTGAAGCTAGAGATGGATCGGTTCAGATTGGACGTCAGGAAGAAGTTCTTCACCATGAGGGTGGTGAGACACTGGCACAGGTTTCCCAGAGAGGTGCTGGAAGTCCCATCCCTGGAAGCTTTTAAGGCCAGGCTGGATGGGGGCCCGGGGAAACTGGGGATGTCCCTGCCCATGCCAGGGGGGATGGAACTAGATGATCTTTAAGGTCCCTTCCAAACCTGACAATTCTATGGTTTTAATGTCTAATCTAAATCTACCCTGCTCTAGTTTAAAGCCATTGTGCCTTGTCTGCCACCATGTGCCCTCGTAAAAATTCCCTCTCCAGTTTTCCTGTAGGCCTTCCTTGCATCATTGCACTGGTTAATCAAGAAAAATAACTGGTCTATGAAATGTCTTTAGGAACAGTTGCTTCAATCTGCAGGTTGATATTCCAGCAGTGCTAGAATTGCCCGAGCTGTCCCATGTTCTCGATGTGACGGCAGCTGCTCTGCCCTCACACTGCGGAGCTCCTGCAGTAGCTGAGGGTGAATGCCAGGGCTGTCTAACCCACGCAATGTCATTGCCACGGCTTCACACATGTATGTTGTGTCCCGTTCAGTCAGTTGAGCGTAGCGCTAACAACGCTAAGGTCGCAGGTTCGATTCCTGTTTGGTCCCCATGTGTTGCCTGATCTAGTCGAAAGGTGGTGTCCCTGGTGACAGGGAGGCTGGATTAAATGATCTCTAAGGTCCCTTCCAGCTTAGGCCATTCTATGATACTATGAAATAAGTCATTAGATAAACTGCACCCTCATGTAGTCCATGCAAAATCCAAGTCAGAATCACAAAGATGAGGGGCGGAAGGACGCAGAATCAAACTCTCTGGCACAAGGAATAGGGATTAATAGTGATTGAGGAGGCCCTGAAACATGCTTGCCCTCAAGTGCAAGACAGACACTACCTCTGCATGGCAAAGCATTGTCTTATTCTATACTCATGCAACTTATACTCTTAAAAAAAAAAAAAAGGAGGGTTTTTAAAGTATTTTTCAGATCACTCTTACATATCGTTTTTCCCCTTTTGTTATCACTTCTTGAAAAACATGGCTCAGAGAATCCCAGATTTGCACAACTGTGAATCACACCCACTAAAATCTCAAACCAGAGCTGACCAGGGTGTTCCTTCTACCTCACATTGCTCATCCACCGCACACAGAAATGAGTCCTTCTATCAAAACTTAGAATGTAAAACACAAGAATGATGGTCTTACAAATTTACTGATTAACTAGCAACTTGTCAATAGTAATTACTGAAACTGCTGGAATGAGAATCTATTTGAAATGCTAGGAGAGGAGTACATGAGCATTCACAAGTGGAGAATATTTGAACTAAAAACGAGAGAAAAAATACATTGCAACCTTACCTGAGAACAGAAGGATATTTCTTTAAAGCTTTTTTCAATTGCTACTTTTTTTGTGTCAGGACTGATAAGGTAAACTTCAGACTGGCCAATCTAAAAGGAGCAAAATAAACAGCAAGATGATAACAAATAACATTACACTTCCTTTTGTCTCGATATAAAAATGTATTCTGGACATAAATCTCAATTATTTTTCTACCTGTACGTTTAGACCAATTAGTGTAGTATTACCAGAGAAAGAGAACACTGAAACAACATTGACTTGGCATTCAGAGCTTTGCACGTTACTGAATGGAGATTTAGTTTCACATTTGAGATAAGAGACCAAGAACAGTGTTCAGTTAGACGACAGTAATATTATACCATAAGTAACTTGCTTTGCACTGAGAAAATATACTCACATTCCCTTTTCTTCTTTTCTGCAGTCTTGGCACATATGACATTTCCAAAAGCTATTTAATGTAAGTGTCCTAAAATTTAAATCCAAGTGTGTGACTCTACCTGTATGACCTAATTATTTTACCTATAAAGCCTAATTATTTATTTAAGACACACAGAGCATTTAATTTAAAGGCTTTAACTCAAACTAACAAATGAGCTTACTGAAACAGATCTTCTAAACAAATTAAATCTGGAGGTCATTTGTACAGTGGTGACCCAAAAGCTGATGCTAACTTTTGATAAGCAAAGGGCATTTTTAAGGTGAAACCATTGCTTTCAATTTTTCAGCTTCTGGCAATATCTTTGTAACATTTTAACAGATAAAATTTAAATTCCTCATGGTTTCTAGTACATCAGAAAGTCTGCTAAGGACAAGTCTCATATCAGATTTTAGGGAAGATGGGTAGAACATGAATGCATTCACAAGCATGACTTAGACAAACCTGCTGAAGTTTCAACCACTACCAAATCCCCAAAAATGCACATAAAAACAGCAGCAGCACTGATACACCTGTGATTTCTTAAGGAAGGGGGAAGGGAGGAATCCTGGATCAAGTCAAATGTGCCACCTTTGTGTGTCTAAAAATGGTTCTAGATATTCCCTTTCCACCTCTTCTTTCACTTGAACCAGTCACAATGGCTTTCCCCAACTCTCTGCTGGTTTCCCAGAATTGTCCCTGGGGCTGACCTTGCACGTGTTCACAGGGTTATTCCTTCCAACCTACTCAGCAGCCACCTCCTGCTCACTGCTGCCTTCCCCTCCCTGCAACAAGAAGTTTCTTTTTGGCACAGCCCCACATATTCCTTTTATACCTGGTCCCAGTGCAGCAGGGATCATGTGAAACCAACTGAATGGGGAGGGGGGGGAATCTCCCCTCCTCCCAAAAACGCAGCCAGGAAAAAAAGCCTAAAAACAAATCAAATCCTAAGGAATGAGCAGGAAGAGATACCAAAATCAGGATTGTCTGAACCAGGTGAGCTGAGTCAGCAGATAACTCATCTGAACATTTTTCACACCTCCTACACCAACTTCTGCTGAAATCCTAGGGAAAAGCCAAGTGCAAAGTTCAACTGAGAAAACAAACAAATTTTTTTTCCTCTGGGTATAAAGTTACTTTCAAGCATCTCCTACGTAGCCACACAGAAACTGATGAGCCAAGCTGCGTGCTGCAGGCATACCATTACTCAGAACCTGCTGCAAGAGGGGGATGGCCACCCAGCAAACTCAGCTCTGCTACAACCTGCTGGCTTGTGGGTACCGGAGGCACAAACCACAGCTCCTTCACTTCCTTATATTCAGCTGAATTTAGACTGAATGGCAAATGAATATCAACTGTACGTACTAAACAGTATTTTCCTAGGCAAAAAACTACCCAAGACAGAGAGCCAGATCAGCAGAGCCCGGAAATTTAGAGACGGGCCTGTCAGCAGGTGACTGACATTATGTTCAAGCTGAAGCTATGTGCGTCTTTGTGAACTGTTGCATCTATTTAATATAAATTAAAAATTAACTCACCAGAGTAAGAGGATCTGGACCTAAAGCAGTCCACCTATAACCCCCATCTCTAAAAATATGTGCCATGAATTAATAACAGAGTTGGGATTTGTTTAAAAATTAGGCATTATTAAAAAGGTCATCTATATTTTCTGTGTGAAATACATGCTGAGTGGAAGAAGGTAAACATAAAACTGTTTTTACTGGGGCATAAAATTTCTCTCCTTGTTCACTTCTCTCTCTAATGACAATCTGACATGACTAAACAGAAGTTTTAATTAAGCTGTAGCTAACGACACCTTCCTCTGTGTGTTGGCTTTTTACACACTTACGGGATCCCTCTTAAAGCAGTGCTTCTGTTTCCCCTCTCCAAAAAAAACCTACGGTAACTGCCCCCACTCATCTGTTACTGCCCTTAAAAACTCCCAACCTCAACAGCAGCTGACAGACCTAAGATTATTTTACAATCTCCTTCTCTGGAGACATTCAAAACCCATCTGGACGCGTTCCTGTGTGACCTACTGTAGGTGATCCTGCTCTGGCAGGGGGGCTGGACTAGATGATCTTTTGAGGTCCCTTCCAACCCCTCATATTCTGTGATTCTGTGATAGCCATTGGAATATCAGCTCCAGGCTTGCCTTACGTTCGTAAGACACAAGACATATAAAATATGTTCTGTAACTTTTCTATCATGAGGATTAGAGAAGGAGCAAATAACACTCTTTACTTGTTTCTCAGGTTTTGAAAAATACTTTTGCTGCTCAGCTATCAAGGCAAAGGCATTGCTAGCCACACAAAAGGAGGACAGGAGTGGAGGCAGTAGTAGCCTGGGAAGTTACCACATCATCATCACACAGACATGTTCGCAGCAGGAACACCTTCATGAATTACACTGCTTATTGTGGACATAAAATCTGTTAGCCTCCAGTCACGGTTTAGTCCTTCCGCTCCAGTTACAGGTAACTCATTCACCTGGACATTTACATCTGCTGTTACTAGTTAGTGTAATTGTACATACTATTTTGCAATTGTATAATTATGTACTAACTTGTAGCTTTCTAAAAACTATCTTTAGAAGCACAGTGTTTCAGGTAATGCTGTTTTAAACTATTTAATATAAACTTATTTTAACTTCCTAAAACAATTTACACTGACTGGTAATGCTCTCTAGAGAAATAGGCAAGTTTAAGTTAAGCTCTGACAATTGCAATGGAGTTATCAAAGAAGTAACTGCCATCTGTCAGAACATCTGCTTTGGTGTTTGCCACTCCAAGCTCCAAGATGCGAAAACACCACCATGAGCTGCAAATCTTGCTTTACCGTAAACAACATCGTCCGGTTTTCTGCAATGTCTGTTGGTTGCACAACACTGTGTCCATAGATAAGCTGACTTTTTAGGTTCAGTGAAACTGCATCTTCTTCAAAGGATCTGACAAAGCTGTTACTCCTATGGCCTCCCTCTTGCAAATCCTTTTTAAAAGCAAAGGAACGAAGCCCAGGCTGAGAAAAGGATTTTCTAATTGGCCTTTTCTCCTCTTCTTCACTGACCAAGGGCTGAAAGACAGACCGAAATTTGTTGCTGAAAGAGAAGCCTCCGAAGTTATTGGCAGTTTCATGTCGTTGGGATGATGAGTCAAAACCTGCTTTTTCTGTACAACTTGCACGATTAAATTTCTCAATGCATTCATCTATGAGTGCTGGAGGTGCATTTTTATGTGCTACTGTCACCCGACCACAGAAGAGCACCTCAAACTTTTTGGCAAAAGGGTCTTCAACATCTGAGTGATTATTCTGAAACTCTTCTTGCCGAGCAATTTTTCCAGCTTGTCGAATAGAGCTTATAATTTCAGGCACCTATGGGAGGAAGAAAAAAACCACAAACCAACATTAGCATCTGGTGCTTTATAACAAACAAGTTGCAACACTAAGAGGTGCTCCCTGCTGTTGTTTTTCTGGAATGACTAATATGGTTTTGTTTTTTGAAAGATCAATTTAAGTGATCCTATATTTGTCCAACAGACACATTCTAAAAGTTAAACACTGACTAGATGAATTGCTCATTTATCTCCCTGTCAGGAGTTCACCATCATCAACACTTTGTTGAAAGAGTTTTGCTTCTTTTAATGCTCTGTGTTCTCAGTAAAACTTACACTGATTCCTTCAGATGCAAAACATGACAAATTCAAACTCAAAAAGAAAGATAAAAATACTTCAGAAAGTGTAAGAGAAGCCACAGACTAATTAAATGGTATTTCTCACTCCCTTCTCTTACACAAGCATTCATGTCATGTAGATTAACGTATCTCTTGCAAATTTGCTTTCACCTTCATAATAGTTGTTATGTTGTTACAGCAGTTTGATGCTTGACGTGTTGTTAAACTGTAAAAAGTTGTGTTTTTAAAAGAAACATATTCATTATTTTAGATTTTCATTTTTATTCTATCATCCTACATGACACTCTCAATATTACTTTCACATACAGTATCACTTGCATCTGTATTGCAGGGCATCTGTATTAGAGAGCAACATGCTACAGCCCACAGATGATGTAATTATAAACAAAACCCAAACTACCATCTGATCTATTTGAAGTAACAGTAAACGGTCACAGTTTCTGAAATGGTTATAAGGTAGGAACACGCATATGCTACCTGCTAAGCTGCTGCGAGGATGATGCTTGGTTACAACCCCCTGCTTTGACCAGTCTAAGTGATTAAGCTTCTTCTGCAGTTTCCTGACAAAAGAAATTTCTTCTGTCAAGCATCAGCTGGAACTTGAACAGAACTAGTTCTGGTTTAGCTCAAATCAGGACACCTACTTACAAGTATTTGGTTGCAGATAGTACAGAAAAAGTCTGGGAGCAGCAGACTAAACTAGCAGCTCAGAACCAGCTCTCCTATGAGAAAAAGCATCCCTAAACCTAAAGAATGCTTTGGAGACATGACCTCCATCTTTTTCAGACATTTCTATGGTTATCTAATGCTTAAACATAATGCAATAAGGTGCATAAACCAATGCAGGAAATGGCAAAGGACTTCCAGGGGGTAAGAAAGAAAAAAAAAAAACCAACCCAAAACCTTGAGCAGTGAAAACTGAATGCTTATTTTTTGGGTGCTCATAAAGACCTCACCACGATTCTTTTTAAAGTCAAGGAAACACAGACATATTCATGGGGATGGACAGACAGACACACGTGTAACTAGTGGATTTAAGACAATAAGTAACAGATTACAAAATATATATAAAATGACTCAGGAAGCATTACCTCACCCGTGAGCATGAGACATGAGTCACTCAGGCTGAGCTAATCACTCAGCAAAGACAACGCGGGAGAGGTAAGAAAAGCAGGGTTATGACTTCAGCAGTCTGTTCCTCAGCTGTATCACAAACCAGTCCAAAAGCCTTGGCCTCCAGTAGCTTCCTGCTTAACTTTTCAATCATATACAAGAAAAATGTAAGGGTATGACAAATCTGACTACCTCAAATGATACGCATTTGCTCCACACGGAGCTCAAGGTTCACCTCAGTTTTATTTACCTAATACTGCTGCCAAGAGACAATTTTTATTTGCATAACACATCAGGATGACAGTGAAATGTAAAACTGTATTCTACCCAATTGCAAGACGCAACTGCTTTAGCATTTTCTAATAAACACATTTTACTCTTGTCAGAATGTCTGAACACACCAGCTACAGGTGATTTTACTTCTGAGTTGCCCAAAATACATGTAGAGACCTGCGATCCCATCTTTACTTTTGCTGAGACTGCAGAGGTGACAGCAAAGGAATGAGGTATTTTCTGGAAAAAACTCACCTTGACAAAGCCAGAAACATCAGCTCTCACTCAGGTGAAGACCACTATCTCAACCAGAGTTAAGCTCTCCCAGGACCACCCACACTGCATGATTATAAGTAGAGTTTCCAAATTACTCTAAGTAGAGTTTCCAGCAGTACAGATGCTAAGCTAAAGCTCAGAGAAAGCATGGAGATCCATAATTTCTTCAATGTTTTTTTTCTTATCAGACACCATGGACATTGACAAAATTGCTATTCAACAGTGGTTGAACTTTGCATAGAGACAGTAGTTAAAGATACTAAATCACACAGATGACTTTGCAGTAGTTAATAAACGTCATGTTTGAGACCTGGTGGGCCTGCTGATCAAAATCAAAGAGAGGATTTATTTATTTCTTTTCACACATGCTAAGGCTTGAATTATGTCATTTATAAGGAACAGCTGGCTTCCATGCTATACTCACTGAAAAACAGACTCCTCTGTTCCTTCTTATTAACCTACAAAAATTCACAGCTTGTTAATATCATTTTATTACTTCTGATTAGGCAATTGATGAAGTATTGCTCTAGCAAAAGCAGCAATGATCATCTCATTTTCCTGTGAACCTTATGTATGTTAATCATTAATCTCTTTTCAATAGTAAAGACAACATGCCCTGATGAGTGCTAAAACCACAAAACTGTTAAAAAACTGCTGAAAACACAGAACTGTTACCGGCCTGATCACGATTTGTGCTCTTTTCATCTACCTGTACCATTCCAAGCCTTTAATGCAAACATCTAGAAACAAAGAAACCACATGCTCTGACTCTGACATCCTCAGCAAACAGACTTCGATGCTGAGTACATTAAGGTCAAGTAAATCTGAGTTTAAAAAAAAAAAACAAACAAAAAAGAGAGAAAGAAAAAAAAATCTGTGAAACGTAAATAGATACATCATAATGACTTCAAATTATCAAAATAGTAGGCTCTATCCTGGCAAATGTTTATTAACCACAGCTGGATTTTTTCCACGTTAAGCAGCATGCCACTGGGCGAACAGTAACCACATCTCTTGCAAACCTCCAGCAATTAATTAAGATGTAAACCGAATCAGATTTTATGGCTTTTCAATTTGTATCAAAAAGCAGCAAGGGTCACGTTGCTCCTGAATTAAGTTCATGTTGCTTGGAGTATTTTAAAGGTTGTGAGGTTCTTTCTGAACAAAAGAAACAGTCTTTTTCATACTGTAAGGGTGGCCACGTACTGGCACAGGTTGCCCAGGGGTTGCAGAGTATCCCTCCTTGTAGATATGCAAACTCTGACTGGACATGCCCCCAAGCAACTCACTTCAGGTGACCCTGCTTTGAGCAGGAGGCTGAACTAAACGACCTCCAGACATCACAATCTATCTCAACTTGGTGACTTAGATATCAACATCTCCTATACAGAACTACAGGTAATTGTGTCTACTAGTGAGAGGTCTGTTAGACGCATGTATGATTTCCTCCTGCTGCACAAATGCTCTTTCCTAGCATACTTCTATTCTGAAGCGTTCACAGAATCATCAGAGTTGGAAGGAACCTCTGGAGATCATCTAGTCCAACCCCGCCGCAGAAGCAGGACTGCCCAGAGCTCATCACGCAGGAACGCGTCCAGGCGGGTTTTGAAAGTCTCCAGAGATGGAGACTCCGCAACCTCCCTGGGCAGCTTGTTCCAGCGCTCTGTTTTCTGACTTGTTTCTCAGTATAAATATGTATTTAGTGGTAAAGATTATTTCTGTAATCAGAAAAAAAACAACTGTCAATGACCCCTAAACCCACAAACCTAAGTATAGAGCAACAGTACAAGCAATGATGAAATTTTACCAAACACAGAACATCACCTTCTCAACACTTACTCTGGAGCTAGACAGGACCAGTGAACAGAACCCACAACTGCAATGGATTAGGAAAAGGTTTTGCATTTAGAGTGTCTGTATTAAGAGTCAGAAAAAGAAGATGTATTTAGAAATGTTAAAACCAACACTAGACTGCTGTGATTTTTTTTGTTATTTTTCTGGGGTTGTTGTTTTTTTTTTTTTAAGTATACCATGTTATTTCCGCTATGATGAGAATGTTTATTTTGTAGAGACAAAGCAGGGAACTGAAATGCTGAGTATTCTTGTGACAACTCTTGGGCAATCAAGCAAAGCACAAACCAACACCTAGAATTTGCCTTCTCAAGTATGAGAGGACATCTGAATTATTTTTAAGTGTTTTTACTTGCCTTTATTTCTGACCACAGCAGGCTCAATAAAATATGTTAAGAACATACTGTTTGCTGTTATTACCTTTCCTTGTCTATTGTACTAGAGTGCTGCTACAGGAAAAAATAGAGTCCACAGTTACATATCTTGGTAGAAGCAATATTTTTGCCACCCATAATCATGGAATACTTTGTAAAAGTAGCAGAATGGAAGAAAGGAAACTAACTTTTGAGACAAATACAACTTATATAAAAAGAGGATACAGAAAAGTACATATCTGCATTTTTAAAAGACTGCATAAAATGGGGGGGTTTTTTTAGTTTTATATGTATTAAAAAGCAGTTGATCTGTTCTCAGCACACTTCTAGCAAAACAGCTGTGCAGTAATAAAACAGATCAATGCTTCCTGTGCTTATCACGCCCTAAACCCACAATAGTGGTCAACTGACTTTTTTGAACTGTTTTTTCTCCATCCAATGGATTTAGGTTTGGCATTTTTAGATCTAAAGCATTTTAAGGTACAGATTTCACTGGGATTTTTTTTTTTTTAATTGAGATACCGCAGAAACTCTTGTTTCAGAATCACAGAATAATTTAATTTGGATGCAACAGTGCAGCCCCCCACATAAAGCAAGGCAAACTTTCAACTTAGAGCCAATTTCAAACTTAGATGAGATGCTCAGCGTCACATCCAGCCGAGTTCCAAGAAACCCCAACGACAGGGACCCCACGACCTCCTCTTCCCCACAGGAAACCGATAGCTGCCAGGAAAAGAAGGGAAAGACAAATGCAACTGATATTTCTTTTGTGAGAAGTCTTGCCCACTAGTGTAAGCAACGAATGAACTAAAGACTTCCAGCACAAAACTACAGTCTTTAGTCTCTCACTGAAGCAAAAAAAAGAAGTTTTAAAAGTGACAGAATTTCCTTATTCCTCAGCACTAGCAGAAATTCAAGGCAGAAAGGAGTAACAAACTTTAAGTTAATTTCCATTTCAGTGAAAGATCTTTTATACTCAGGTCTTACCTCAAGTGTCTTGACAGGGTTTTTTTTCGACTACCTCATCTGGAGACTGCTCTACAGCTTCCCACACCTTGCTGACTTTTTCCAGTCATTAACTTCAATTCTCATTTTCCAAATTTTCGCCCTTTGACTCCTACCAAGAATTCTATGGAGTACTTCAATTATTAGCTTTCTTCCTTTGCTAGTTACTGACTTTTATTCCTTTCACAAAGCCACTTTCAATAACCAGGATTTAATTTGGAGGCAGAAAGTGTGTATTTCCCTCAGCCCTTGGATGACAACCATCACCTGCAAGCTCCCGTCAACTGTTCTGTGCGTAACAGGCACAGCCAAAGTAAAATCCATACAAACAGCTCCCTAAGTACTTAAGATCAGTGGGTGCATGGAGGGAGAGGTCACCATGACTTCACACCTCAAGACATACGATCTAAAATTCAGCTGCTGCATTGTCACTGCTCATAAAACAACTGAACTGTTCCACTCTCAGCAGCTTTACCATCGGTGCGTGCTGGTCTCTCTCTAGTACCTAAAATGCACTGGGTTGCTCATTTAACCAGGGAACTCGTGGGTATCTTTTGAGAAAGAAGAACAAGTCTGAGCACAACCAGAGGGCTGGGAGGGGTAGCCAGGCCAGCACACTGCTCCTGTGCGGCTTGGGAAAGACTATGGAACCAGACCTGCAAAAGCAAGACAGAGATGCTGTTTCAACCTTGATAAAGGAAAGCTCAGTGACTGAATAATATCATTCTGGACCTACGAAAGGAGAAGTGATCGTGCAGGTGACTGCTTGTGGGGGTGGTGTGCTTAGTTAGATTTGAACAGGCATTATCCAGAGGATGGGGCAAGTGAGGATGATGAGGCCAAGACTCAAATTTTGGAGGGATATACGTAAGAAGCTGATGAATAAGAGTGCACTAAAATTCAAAGGACACTCTGTGTGGGGCAGAAGAGAATCATCTATTTAAATCCAGTTCTTTTTGACTTGGAGCATGGAAGACGAGTGACAATAGCATCCTTCGAGATGACTCTGCACCAAGAGTGGAGCCACCACGTCCTCTTACAGTTTACACATTACCATAAAAAGCCATAACAGTGACTAGACTTCCTACATATGTCACATGCTGCCTCTAGAAGTTTACCAAGTCATCTTGCAGACTGATGCTGCAAGCACAGTATGCCACCTTCACAGTAGCACATTCTTTTTAATATTACAGACAAACCTCAGCTCCAGAACCTTCCTCAGGACTCCTCAGCCAGACGGAAAAGGTCACATTTTTGCAAAGTCACGGCAGTCAGAGAGAACTCTATGCAATTTAAAGAAGCACAGAAAGGTTTTCTTTCCTTTCTGAAAAAAAAAACCCAACAGTATTTGCAGAATCTGTTTATAGATTATTGTAAACAAGCTCCGAAATAGAACACAATTGTACTGGGTGTTCTAGTGAAGCTGGAATGCTCTGTTTTGTGGTGGTGCTTCCTTCCCGAGAGAGATGCATCATGTTGCTGATACACTTTAAGTTTTTCTTTCACATGCTCTCAAGACATACCTTACCTGAAGCTCATAATGTAACAGAACGTGGCTACTCTGCTTATTTTCGGACCACTCCCGTGAAAATGCGCAATCCAAAACCAAAGTGCAGCTGACAGGTGGCCTCTGAGGGCTTTTAGTGCACCTTTCAATGCAACAGCACTTGAGTCGCTCCGAAGGGGGCATCCCTAAAAATTCCGGTTTTGGGAAGTCTATTAGTATACTTTGCCTTCTACCTAGAGGGCTTATCATGTGGTATTCACTAATTAATTTTTCCCCAGCCCTCTTCTGTCCTTACAATACAAACCACTTCTTTTCATCTTGTACTGTTTCATTAGCTCCACCATTCAATATCATCAACTTTTAAGCAACAAACGTGAAGCAAAGCAAGTCAACAGGTATTTCAAATAGCACACTGACATCTTCACAGCACTATCTTCTCCATATTTTGTTGCAAAGTTTTGTTTTCACATAACTTCACAAATGAAAACAGTACATGAAGACATAACAGTAGTTGCTAGTCATACCTGCAGGATTCCCAGCTCAGATCTCACAGGGTGACTATTGAATAAGCAGACAGTACTTTTTGTAAAGTAATAGCTGGAAATATCTGTGCTCATTCATTATTAATGGAGATTAAATCTTTTTTGGGGGGGAATGGAGAGGTGGAATTTCAAGCGGCTCCCTTAACAGCACTGAGATAGGCCTGAGGCTGAGTTGGAGGTTTTGGGCTGGGAAACAGAAAGAAGCCTGTTCTGAGACAGATGGGAAAGGACAGCAATGGCATTTGAAAGCTTTCAGGGCAAGGGTTTTTTTCTTGTTGTTGGGGTGGTTTTTTTTTGGGGGGGGGTGAATTTGTTTGTGGTTTGGCGGGCTTTTCCTTAAACTGAAAGGCAGTAGCAGGATTTAAACCAGGAAATTAATTACTACGATCATTTACAGGAAAAAAAAACCTATGAGATCAAATTCCATTTTTACAATAGGAGACAGGTTCTCTCCTGGTTTCCTTTGTTCTAAGGCTTCTGTCACAGTTATCAAAATTGATACAACTGGCAAAATACGAGCTAGCAAAAGAGTGAGAAGTGAACATAACTTCTTTTCAACTTATATAAAGCCTGATTTTTTTCTGTCCTTTATAGCAACATCCAGAAGGGAGGAAAACTCCATTTGCTCTGCGTGTTCTTCTTACAACTGACGTTATTTCCAATAAAATCTTCTTAAACAGCTAATCCAAACACATGTCAAAATGCCCCTCCCCTCAAAATTGATTTTGAAGTTTTTGGGGCTGGGGAGAGGGCATGGAATGAGGGGAATCACCTCATAAATTCTTTTGATTGACATGTGAACTGATTTGTTGGATGAGCACACAGTTGGCTGCTTTGTCACACAGTAGTAGTTTCCAGCTGCCTCAGCTCAACTCGCAGAACAGGATGGGAAAGGAATGGTTAAACATCCCGTGAAAACTACCCTGACTTCCACTTAAGAAAAACAGTTGTTTAGTTCAGCAGTTTTAGTCCTTTTTGGATGTAAACCAAATGGTTTCTCATGCCTAGGAGCTTTTTTAGTTATGGTGGGTTTTTTCTAAGATACACCTTCTAGTGATGGCTTCTCATCAGAAAGTCTAACGGGATAATTCAAACTTGTCAGGTAACTACACACTTCTACCAAATCCACACCTGTAGTCTGTTTTTTTGTGTTTGTTTTTTCTTCCCTCTAAAATACATTGTAAACCATGCAAAATAACAATGCATTTATTTCTGAAAACTAACTTCCTTGGAACATAAGGTGTTTGCCAGCCTTCGACTCCTACACGAATGGTCGCTTAGAAACATCTACACATTTTATGGTACTAACATACCATAAAGTTAAAGTTTTATAAAGTTGAAGTTTAATGCTACTGATTTCTACCAGGTATTCCTAGTATGTAGTGCACTCAGTATAATGGAAGAGGAGGAAGAATAATACACCTAAAGGGCCCTCAACTTCTAGCAAAACTCTTATCAAATACATAGGAAGCATTTAGAGAAATTGTTAGCAACCTACAGAATTAGACTGTATTTTAAAACAAACAACTCACAGAAAGCTTACTGACCTCCTATGATTCACTAAAGACTATTTACACTAAAACATTTATCATGTAATTTTAATTGAAAACATCCAGCTTTTTGTGAAGAAATTTAGCTACATTAGTATAAGATAGGTCATGTTTTAACTGTAACGGAAATAGTTGCGGTTATCGAGGACAGTGCAAAACACTCTGCTTTCCTTCGCATATTTTGCATTTACTGGAAGCTATCAATGGGATGTTGTTGGGCAGAAAAGGGAAGAGCAAGCAGCGCACTCAAGATCCCCTCCATTAAGATACAGCCAGACTGCATTAGGGGAGTTGCCAATTTCTCTTCTGAAGAGTCAAAGATCATTGTCCTAAAAAGCCACTCCTTCCAATTCCTGCTAGGACCCTGCTTCCCTCCCGTTAAAAGACAAAGCTGTCTTAAAATTTTACAGTAGGTGAAAAGTTCAACTTTTCTGTACTCTGTCCTACCTTGGACATTCAGATTAGACAAAAATCTTGCAAGTGAAAAGAGAAGCCTGGAAAAAGATGCCTTTGTAAAACAGTCACTCCATATATCTTTACATCAGGTGTCTCTGCAGGGCACTGTAAGAGACCCAATATATTTGCAATAAGTACATAAGCATGCCAGAAAAGTGAAGAGAGAAAGGAAAAACAGATGGGATACCAGATAGCTGAAAAAGTTATTTAAGAATGTATTCAGAGGAAGGCAATCAGTGTGGGAACCACGCTGTTCACTTACAGACTATCTGCAAGACAGCATTTCACTGCCAGTGCCACTATGGACGGTAGGAATGCAGCTACAGAGCGGGGTTATGGACTACCTTACGTCTGGCAGTCCCGTGATATCATCCTACACAGCACCGCTTCACTGGCTCATGCTTTTCATCATCCTAACCAGATCTCATTTCTTCATTTAAGTGTTGGCATCTTCACTGGCTGTTCTCCCATCGTTTAACTGTTACAGCATGCTCCTTCTGCTGACAGTCAGTGAATTTACGCGTCCCAAAACAAAATCCAAGATGTCACTGTCCTTCTCAGATAAAGCGCCACATTCAGTCTCAAATGCAGAAGAGTTGTCAAAACATAGATAAACAACCCCATCAAGACAAATGCAGCTATGGGATCACTCCTGAAAGCCATCCCAGAGCCAAGCCAAGCTGCCAGCCCAGCATACAAGAAGCCAGAAGAGAAGCTTTAGGAGCGCCTCCAGATTATGAAAATGTGCTGTGCTGGTTCTCCCTGCTGACAAAAATTCTCACGTTTACATCCTGTACCAAATTCACTACAGACCTACAACAGAGAATCCTAGATCCACAGTCTGTGTCAACAACTATTTTTGTCATCTCAGTTCAGCACAGTTATCTCAGAAGGCTCATCAATCTCAGAAGCAGTGGTCATCTAGGAAAACCTTAGGAACTAAAGAGCAACAGCTGAAACTCATCCTTCTGTTCCTTCCCCATTAGCCATATTACAGTCTCAGCAACAATTCTCTAAAGCTGCAGACAGATCATTTACCTGCATCATCTGGTTTCTTTAAATAAATGCCATAACAACAGCAACCAGTATCCAAGTCCTACATGATGCCCAACAGGAGTCTGGAAACACTAATGACGCAGTTGATGAATAACAAGATAAGAAACTCAAGGAACTTCATTAATTTGAGCCCTAGTCTCAAAATTCTTCTTAGTCCTATTAAGAAAGCAACACAGGAAAAAAGAAAAATGAAAAAAAAAAATAAATCACAGCATGGAAAAGACAGTGCCAGACTGACTGAAAATGGGATATATTCTTAAGATATTTGATAAAATAGTAATGATGCTCTTACATCACTACAGTCAGAGCAAACAACAGGAAACAAAAAACTGAAAACATCAAACAGACGTAGCCTCAGTACCTTCCCAAAACAAACTGTCTGCGTGGTAGTGCAATACCTGAAAAATAGTAGAAATTTTAAAAGATATCAGTAATAATGTATACAAAGACTTTCAAGAGCACATGTTGCCTCACGATCATGAGCGTGTCTGGAGCTCCCACCATTTATTTGCAACAGCACTTAATAAATACAGAATTTGGTCTGCATTGTACTTCATTCAGCCACAAATCCTAACAACACATACACAAAAATTCAGAATCTCTTCTCTTTTGAGGGTTATGAAATTGCTATTTTAAGCCTACCCAGTTTCTTCCAACAGAAAATTTTTCATTACTCCTTCACTCTCCCCCACAAGTTAAGGCTGGATTTCTTTAGAAAACGATAAATCAGATGGACAGCTACCAAACACCAAACTGCAACTGAGGTGGGCAGTTCACACTGTCACACTCCTTTCAGAATGACTGAATTCTGACTTTTACAATACTTCTGAAGTATTCTATATTTAAACCCTTACTGGCCGAGGAAACTCAAAAGGGAGTGGTGAGTATTCAACATGTCTAAAACACAGATGTCACGGACTTAGAGGATCTTTATGAGAAGCTGGAGGGGAGATACAAGGATGATGCTCTATGGGATACACTAACAGACTAGCTGAAGAAAAGGAGTAGGAAGGGAAGGAAGAGGAAAAGATCTCAGGGTAAGACTCCTTTTAACGCCAATTCTTCCCCCCTCCTCCAAATTAAGTCAGCACTGGGACTGCTGGTATGCCAGCCACACGTCATATACCAGTGGACTGAGCCTTTCTGTGTTGCTTTTTTAAGCATACACAAAAGCATTATCAAAACTTTAGGAATATCAGAGAAAAAATACTGCCTGAATTATAACAAACTACAATAAATAGTTTTGTATATGATTCTGCACTTTATAAACAAAACATAGTGTCAGCCCCATGCATTGTGTTCACATAAAAAAGCACTTTTTTCTCAAATCTACAAAAGTCAGCCTCTGATGACTATGTCAAATGGAAATGTCACCTGCTTCAATAGAATGATAAATCCTACAGGTTATATTCCAGCAGGATTTACGCAAAATCTGAAATTCCAGCATGTATTTTCAGTTCACGTTCTGGGTAACTACCAAGAGAGTTTTAAAGACAGGCCTTTTCTACATAATCCTCTAAAACTCCAAAGCACTTCTACAAATCTCTTTTTCGGTGGCTTGCATTTGAAGAGACTGCAAACTATAAAAAGGTCCAAAGAAACAAAATCAGCATGAAACGTTTAGTGTTAACTGTTCAAATTTCCACGACAACAGGTTCAGCGAACTCATCTCACTGGTACTAGAGCAGCGACCAATGGTCAAGTAAATGTGGAGAAGCAACTTACAAAAATAAGATATTTGGCTACAGAAGTCCTTGACAAAATACCCTAAGTTTTTGACTGAAAGTGGCTGTTTAGTTTAGCTCAGCTTTGCTATTTTCAGCAGCTGGAAGTGTGCTTGGTTAAGTATGCGCAAGTAGTCTCTTCTCCCCAAACCTGCAATTTCACAGAATATCTGTACCTGAAAATCCTGTTTGATTACTGCATATCAAAGGTTCCTCATGGAAAAAAGATGTGGTTTTGATTACAATCATGATGCTGTAAAGGCACAAAAAGAAGTATGAAATGTCCAAAGCCAGCAGGAAAGAAACTTCCAGGTATTCAAGCCAAGATAAATTCTGCTTTGTTTTTTTAAATGTGATCGTCAACATGTGTACTTACATGCACACTGCTATGGGAATGGAAGGCAATACATGGCTTTGTTTTCACTCTCTCCTCACAGCGCCTCGCCGCTAGTGACAGACAGAAGTCTAGCTCACAGAAACTCTGGACAACCTTTTCAGGCCTGAAATTCTCACAAAGCAGTAGCCAAAACATCAACACCCCAATAAAACAAAAATTCTCTGATGGTCCTCCCATTCCTTGCATCAGGGCTGGCTGCTGGAAAGCCATGCATATGCTGTTTGTCCAGCTTCTGCTACTGGATTGTCAAGTATTATATAGGGGCCACTACTTCACTATTTTAATTTCGAGTAGGAATGTGTCTGAGAGTGGACTATCTTCACCTGCTTCTTGTGCGATAGAGTGCGTTGTGGAGCTGTCTCAGAGTGCCTGAACCGACACCGTCAGGGGAGGTTTAGGTTGGATCTCAGGAAGCATTTCCTCAGGGAGAGGGTGCTCAGCACTGGGATGCACTGCCCAGGGAAGGGCTGGAGTCACCGTCCCTGGAGGATTTTAAGGAGAGGCTGGATGTGGCACTTAGTGCCGTGGTCTGACCGATGTGGTGGTGTTGGGTCACAGGCTGGACTGGATGATCTCAGAGATCTTTTCCAGCCTCAACAATTCTGTCATTCTGTGAACTAAACAGTCATTTTGGGATGCATTTCACTACAAGCAGGCATTTGGTTCACAGCATTGACTTAAGAACCACTCTAAAGGAAAACTCGCTTCCCTGAACCCAGTACACAACCTGTCCTCTGCACCAGCAGTTTCCCTTGAACAAGCTGTTGCCACACGCTGCTTACTGATGTAGCTGTACTGATGATTCCACCAAGACTGCAGCTTTCACGCACGTGGCCAGCTGATCTGGGAATACTGGCCTGGCCTCTTAGGAACTTGCAGACACAAGAGAAAAGAGGTAGCAGAAATCCAGTTGTTACGCTCTAGTCCACCTCAGCAGGATAGAGGTGCCCGAACCTCCCTCCTGCTTCTCAGTAAGCAAATAGCGCTTTTCAGAAAGATTTTACTTAAAATCTCACCTATTCAAATATTTATGCATTAACTCATCTCAGGATTTGTTACTGCAACTTGGTTAAAAGTAAGAATGACCAAAAACCTATTTGTATACAACTCAGTACAAATAACTTGGTGATAAAACCAAAGAGCGGTTAATGTCATTCCCTGCCTCAGCTTCTGCTCTCCCAGTTCCAGCTGCTCTTCCCAGCTCTGTTGCCTCTCCTCCCCTTACAAATTAGTAAGCAAGCTCCTATTTGGGCAGGTGTTTTGACATATTTTGTGTATCTTTACTGATATGTAAAATACTAACAAAACCAAGGCTGACTTTTTTTCCGCTCAGCCACTGTCATCCATGAGTATTTCAGCTTGAACAGTTAAGCTGTAAATGCTTCTAATTAAAAAAAACCTAAAATATTACAGCCAAGCTGTAATTCAATTAACAGTGCTTCTGCTGAAAATCTACTTGCTAAGTCACTAGTCAGCCTCTATACATCATATACAACCTCAGCTCCTTCCAATTCAAGAAGTCTTTTAAACTATTTTATTTTAAAATCTCAAGTAGCTATTAGTTGGCACAGTAAAAATATTCCAACATCCCTTTAAAGTGAGGTTTCTCAGAAATGCTGCAGCTTCTTTATTCAGGTGGATGGGAAATTATAAACTGGACTTGTCTTGCATCTCTGTAAGCTGATCTGCAAAGAAAAAGGTGCTTTGCCCAACTCTTCCCTTATAGATGTTTCTACCTGGAGAACTGTGAGCCAAACTTCTGCTTTTGTGTTCTCAGAAACACCTCTAGTGCACATAAAAGACTGTTACATTACAGTAGCCTTCCAAAAGAGCAGGCTATGATGCGAAAAAGTATTTTAGATCATCAAACGTAAAGCAAATAAACTGCAGTGCCCCATATATATATTTAGAGATATATCTACAGATATATAGACATAAATATCTGCGGCAAAAACCCAAATCAACCCTTGAGTGTACTGTCCATCTCTCTTAGTACCTGGAGTTTTCCCTGATCCTACAGGACTTACTAATATTTTTGCTATTGGTTTGGCCCAAAACACGTAAACCCCATGAAAACAGCTAATGGCATTAATTTCCAGAGAGCTTTTCAGCACAGGAAAGCAAACAGCTTTTGACTGGAGCCTCAAAGTTCTGTTCTGAATTGCAAAGGGCAGGACCTGTACAAAACAAAACAGCAAGCTCAGCTACCTCGTCAGGCTTGCCTTGTTTTTAAATCTGAAGGTCAACACGAACCTGAAAGTAGAAACTCATGAGAAATTAATTCAGAAAGGCATAAATGATTCAAGAGAAAAACCTTGGTAAGCTGCAATCTACATGGCCAGGAATTTTGCTACAGAAAGCCCCAGTCCTTAGTAAGCACCTGTAATGTACCTTATAAATGCAAAGGACACTGCTCTACTACATCCACCCAGCCACCAAAAAGCTGTGTGAGTCAGACTGTGTGCTGGCCCTCTCCCATCGAATCGGGGATGCCTAAGCGGAGCGGGTACAATTCAGGCCTGGCACGCAGAAAAACGAATGGAACGACGAAGAATAAAAGCAAAGAGCTCCAAAGGGAGCGTAACTGCTGAGTAACAGCGAGGTTTCACCACGGGACTGACTTCATTTCAAATGCCGAGCTCGTACTCCTCGGTCATCAGCCAGACCCCCGCGGGGGAATGCGGGGAGTGAGCGGCATACAGAAAGCAGCACGGTTCAACCGCTCGGCGTTTTGTGATAATATGCACTTATTTGGAAAGCTGTCAGTCGGTGACCACGTTTTCTGCCCCAACAAAAACTGACCTGGAGAAACACACTGAGCAGCACCGTAGCATTCTCTGACACGGGTATTGTGTGAACTCGGGCACCAAAACTCAGTCCTGGCAGAAATGTGAACTTTCTCTTTGCTGCGTCGCCGGCATCCGGCCCGAGAGACAAGCGAGGGTCTGTCCCTTCAGCCCGACTCACAGCATCAATGGCTTCAAGCAGATTCATCCATGAGCGAATCTGAGCCTTCCCCCCTCAATGATTCCCTGATACTAGCTCTCTATTAACTCTCCAATTCTTAATACAGTATCCCTGTATTTAAATTCATTTATAAAAAGGGTTATCATGGGCAAACACACCAGCAAAACCAAAGGTTGTACACCACAACTTATTCGTCTGCCCAAATAATTTACCATCTTACAAGCAAGGCAGGCTTAAAAGTAAGATGAGCTTAATAAACTTCAAGGTTTATTGGGCTTTAGACAATGTTAAAACACCTGGTTATGAGGGTGCTTTAAGAGACCAAACCTAGATTAATTTCGCAGGAATGTCAGTCACTCAGTGAGGGATTACAGATGCCCAAAGGTGTTCAACTTTGCTGGAAGCTGTGGAGAATAAAGGAAAGAGGCAACAAGGAATCCTCATAAATGAACGTGACATACCTAAAACAGATCGGGGGGAAAAGCCAAGATTGCCCTTTCAGAACACTCTTAAAACAGGGGAAAAAAAAAAGGAAGGGGGGATTTCTTAGACTTCCTGATTTTCAGTCTCTCATTCCTTCTCATTCTCTTCCAGAAGGCAAATTAATTTCATTTGTAGCTTCTCACCTAAACTAGGATGTAAATTGTTACTACCACAAACTCTTCCTAAGAGGTCTATCAGGCACTCCATTATTTAGAAAATAGTAGAAATAATAACAAAACATTAGCAAGATCAATTATAACACAGCATATTAAGTTATACTAAGATTGCAAGACAAATAAGTGGCATTTGCAATTTTATTGCAATTACTACTTCTGTCATGTTTCACAAGACAAGACAAGTAACCAAATCTTGCTGCACTGAATAGCACAGAAACTTTCTCCTTTTCACGCCTTGAGAGTTTCCCAAACTGAAGAAAGCTCATAGGCTGACTCAGCAGTCCTTGGAAAATAAAAAAATACAAATAAAAAAGAAAAATAAACCAAAACAATCTACTTATTGCTTCGCTGTTGGGCATTTTGGAGTGTCTATCATGCATATACCCTAAAATCTGATCTTCAGAGCAGAAGAAATCCAAACCAGCTGGGGACAGCTACACCCTTTTCTGCCAGTGCTGGTGGCCCTCGAGCCACAGCGAGAAACCCTGATGTCCCAGCTCCCTTCTAAGGGGAACTGAGAGCATCCCCTTCCCATCTGCTGCATCGCAGACTGGAGACAGCAGACCAGGACTGATTGATCCATAACAGCTAAATCATTATAGAAGAAACCTTTATTTAAAACAGGTAATCTGGCTTTAAATTTTACTTTAGTTATTTTATTTACTGCTTCCTTGCTGGTTTATAATTCTTTAAAACAAAACAAGTTGAAGCTAAACACAGCCTTTATAATATATACAGTAGTCTCTCTCTTTTTTTTTTTTTGTAACTAGAAAGACATACTATGTATAAATTGCTTAACAAGCTGAGAATTTGAAGATACATTTAGTCAAATTCTCTATACAATTTATTACTCTTAAGAACGGTTTCTTGGGTTTTATCCCTTTGGCAATTAATTCTTAATTCTGTTTTCTGACAAGCTGCTTCAGAACCTTACCTTATGAAATGTTGTAGACAACTAACACTAAACTATTTTTAACTAAAGCTGTATTAAATACGCTAGAAACAAATAAAAATACTCAACTATCACTGTGCTAATATCTCCTACTAACGAATTAATGGTGTGCAAGTATACCATACATCAGTAAAAATCCACATTTCTGGGGTTTTTTTATTCGTAGACTGAAAGTTTTCATGCTTTTTGGCTCCAAAGTTATTTCTTTACTTTTAGCAGCAATTATTGCAGTGAACGAAACTGAATCCAGATTAAAATATCTCTGCCTATCTACAAAAGTAGCTGTATCATCTACCCACAACAGTGCAGAGTTAGCTTACGCTTGCAACAAACTCTGCTTTAAGGTGCTTAGTCAAAAGTTTCCCTGAAGTTAGTTGTCTGTGTAAAACAGTGCAGGAAAAACAGGTATAGCTATTCTTTTTTTTTTATTTAAATATTTTAGGAGACTAAACCAAGCCAGTACTTAAGAATCCATTATCCACCGAGTCCCCATTCAAGTGGTTCAGCCAGCATCCACACGGCCAGTGCGGGCAACCCCAGCCCACGGAAGACTCAAGCGGGGCTTTATCCTCCAGCCCAGAAGGGGCCCCACGACCCGGCCTGGCAGCACCGCAAAACTCATCCCCAAGGAGCCTGCGCGTAGGTAGGAGACCAGCTGGGTAAAACAGAACGTTAAAACCTGTAAGGAAGGCGTAGTAAAAGGTAATGTTCATACAAACACTAGGGACTGATTTTATAGCGTATGGGAGTAAATTACTTCACTCCTAAGTATCTGCGGGCCTGGGGACTTACATGGTGACACCAAGCACTCGTGTTACTGGATGCAAGGGTTAGTCATTTTTAAGTAATAGATGCAGGAGGACAGCTTTGTCTCAAGGGGGGGAGTGCCCCCCTCCCCACCCTGCAGTCGTTCCCTGTTTTGGAACAGGCCACCATCTTATAAACACTACATTTGTATTGAAAGCCTACAGCAGTAGTCCCCAGTTTTTTATTGATCAGATTTTGGCAGGCCGGAAAACTTTCTCCGTTAACAAGCCTCATTTTCTATTTCTAAATATCCTGCTTTGCTTTCCCTCCCAAATTAGTGCTGACAATTAATGACCATTAAAAGAATAAAACTGAACACTTGTGAGAAACCAGAATTGCAATAATTAGTTCTGAAAGCCCAGAAAGCACTCCTAAAAGCAAAATTATAAAGAAGAGTGTTTCTGCAAGAGCTTCTGTTACTCTCTCTAGAAACGTGGCCAAGTCTGCACTACAAGTTCTGCCTTGTACCTCCTCCAAGACTAACTCCTCTCTGACTAGCTGCTTTGTCCAGCTGACAAGTGAACAAGGAGAGGGGAAAACGGGCCACCCTTGAGCAGCACCCTGAAGTATTTACTCAACAACAACACTCGTTTTTAACCGCAGCAACCTGTACAGGAGATTGGCAGGTATGTAAGAGTCGGCATGGAAATCAGCCAGTATCGCTCCCTCGGATAACATGGCAAATCAGGCTTTATATCACCCTTGAGACACAGACACAGTGATGACATGAAAGGGAAATACTTGAACAAGAACCTGATACCTATTTAAACAGAGAAAAGAAGCCAGGTGAGAAGAGAAAAGGATAGATTTCTATTTTTCAGGCCATAACCTAAAATTAAGCAGGCTCCTTTTAAGACAGAATACAGTAAATTCTTCTATCTGAGAATCTGACCAAAGGTAACACAGTCAGCCATCAAGCAACTGCTTGTTACCATTTTCCCAGGGTAAGCATTTCACCTGTTAACATGTTCAGGGAGAGGGATATGTAAGAGTGATTAAGCAGGTGGCCATTTACACCTGGCAAAACAGAATGGAGAACCAGGTTTTTGTGGTTTGCCTACTTGACTAAACTGCCTGATTAACTTCAAGATAGTAGTCTTTTTTTTCTTTTTTTTTTTTTCCCAGCTAACTCCTTCAAGGAACCCCTAATTTCGGCCTGTCCTACAGCTCTGCTTCATCCCCCTGTCCTCTCTCGCACTTTCTGCTATGCGTCGTGACAAAATATCATATACAGGTACCACGGGTTAGGGCTGGGTCAGTCATTTAAAATTCAATATGACAGTTAGGGAAATTAAAAAAAAAATAAAATCTAAAAACTATATTCTGGATTTCTTTAGCCATCATTACCGCTCTGCATCCATATGTAGCGCCACAGTTGCAGTGCCAGATCCCACCGAAGCCCTAAACACACAGACCCAGAAGCCAGCACGACGTACATTTTCATACCTAAACACATAAACCCCTCATATTAAAAGCTACTCTCCATAAATTCAGAGTATGATAAAAACCAGGAAAAAATGTCCAAAACAAACAGCGGCAGTGCTGTTCCACGTTCTCCAGAGCACACAAGAAGTGTCCGACTTGAGGAGCAAGAGCTGAAACCCCACCTTCCGTGCGGTTTTAATTGCAGCTCTCCCCTCCTGCGGAGCCGCGGCAAGGTAGGACAGCGGGCAGGAACCGCAGCTTCGCTTTCAACCCCCCCAGCCCAAGCCCCGTGTTGCATGGGCTCGCCTTCACTTTTCCCTGGGAGCAGCGCCTCTCCTTTTCCCCGGCTGGGCGTCGCAGCCGGCTCCGCTCCCTTCC